>NC_064417.1:47663697-47883697 GCF_023375975.1 Astyanax mexicanus
TCCAAACTGAGACTAAACTTTGGTACTTTGGTCCATGGTGATTGGTGATGGTTTGCAGCATCTTTCACACCTGCTATTTTGGTTCAGACCAAACAAAGAACTCTTAAACACAGTCACACAACACTGTGGTACTGGTGTGTAATATACAGAGTTATATGAGTTACCATGGCTCGTTTCTCCAGAGCGCTCAGATCTTTGCTGGTCTGCTCAGTCTGGGTCAGCGTGTCTCCTGTGATGATCAGTTTCCTCTCCTGAACACTCAGCTTCTGTAACAAGCTCTCCATCTGCAACAGAGAGAAAGATTGATACAACATAGTCCACTAGGCCTGTCATAATGAAAAATTGCTAATATAAAATTATTTTATAAAAAAGATAATTTAACATTATCTATAATAATCAGTAAGTATATATATAATGATAATAATAACATAATAGTGTATTAATACGTAAAAAAATACCAGTGTGTCAGTATATGTGTATCTACATTGTAAAAAAAAATATTATCAGCTTCAACTCAAAAGTTGTTTTAAAGTTATAAATAAAATTAAATTGGATTTACAATCTTTATTTCAACTCATGACTTTATGTTTGATTTAGCTTTGGATTTGATTTAATTACATAATACAGGTTGTTTCAACTAAGCAAGTCAAGTTTAAATTACAGATTATTTCTTGAAAATGAACATTAATATAAGTTTCTGGGTGGATATATTCCAGCACAGTTTTGTGCATAAAATTATGTGATTTTGACAATGTTTTTTTACACATAAGTTAAATTCATCCATGCAACAAACGCTAACTTGCTTTTATAACCATGAACACAGAGGCTATTCCGACTCATTCAAAACATATCACACATGAGAACGTAGCCTTGGGGTACTACTTCACACTGATGGTGAGTGAAGGGAAGAGTGAGACACACCCACTGTGCAAATAAATAGCTGCAGTTGCCAATAAGAAAGGTGTAAGCTCATTTAAGTTCATTTAAAATCACTTCCAATTTGCATTTTATTAAACTAACATATAAACTCATACCTTTAAGGATGATAACACATAAACTCTAGTTAAAATCACAAAACTTAAACTAATAAAAAAGTAAGTTCATTATTTATTGCTCAAATATTTTTTTTCCTTTTTTTCCTTTGATTGCAAGCAGTATATTACACAGTATCAGGACTATGCATATGATAACCAGGTCTTTCTGAGATTAAATAACAGCTCCATAAGGCTGAACTCTGCCAATTATTAAACAATTGTTTTATGTTAGCAACTTTTTTTCTAAATTGGACAATAACATTATAATAGGTATTAATATTATGGCTGTTTTTTTAATCAGTCAATGTATACAATTCTTCTCTGCAGGTTTTGCTGGCCCTGCTCCAGGGCTCAGTAGAGCGGTGTACCTCTTGGAAGCTGTGCTCGTATCTCAGCAGCTGTAGGTACTGCTGCAGTTTCAGATGGTGTTTGTCAAAGAAGCCGTCGAAAGCCATCTCCATGTCTCTGAGCTGAGCCAGCAGTCTGCAGGAGGAAGCAGAAACACAACTCAACTCAGCATCGTCCTCAGAACCGCTGACATCAGCCGTCCTCTCTGAGTGTCAGTTACCTCTGCACCGTGTCCCAGTCCTGTGATATGTCCCAGTGCGTGTCTTTATCCACTTCTTTCCCTGAAGCCTCCAGACTGCAAAGCAGGTGTCGCCCCTCCCTCATCACTGACTTGATGGCATCCTGCGAATCCAAACATCCAAGTACAAGTTCTAAATCCATGATTCGCTAGAGTCTCAAAGCAATGCCTCACTGGGGGTTCTGTATTCTGTATTTTGTATGTTTAATGTTTTTGCCTGATTCTTTGTCCTGTGATCATGTTTCTGTAAAGCTGCTTTGTGCCAACACCAGTTGTAAAAAGCGTTATACAAATAAATTTGATTTGATTTGATTTGTTTTTGATATAGCTAATCGCACACATTTACATATGCATGCGTTTGCATCATGTGCACAGCTTATATGTGCATGCACTCGGGCAGTCCTTAAAAACCACCTTATACACAATGCACAATTTAGTGTCTGCAGTGCTGAACTGCTGAGTTGTGGATGACCAGCATAAAAGCACGGGTTATGAACAGTTGTTGGAGTGTTAAATACATTTTCAGACTGGGGGATAACCTCTATTTTTCCTTAAACCTTCTTAGTTTTCTCTCTGTATACACTCTATACTCAGTTAGTTAGTTGGACTCACAAAATATCACAATATACAGTATCAGCCAAAGGTTTGGACACATCTGCTCATTCAATGTTTTATTTATTTATTTATTTTCATCAATCAGACTGTGAAGGAACACATAAGGAATCATGTAGTAACTTAAAAGTGTTAAACAAACCAAAATACTCTGTGAAGCATTAAGCTGCTCTTACCTAAGGAGCTGTGGCTGGTAACTGATTTTTTCCTGTGCAACAGAGGTAACTCCTGCTCTTCCTTTCCTGGGGCAATTAACTGTTGAAGAGTTCAGCACAGCTGTTAACTGAAAGCCTGAATTCCAGGTGACTCTACCTCATAAAGCTGACTGAGACAATTCAGCTAAAAAGATGTGCAAAACTGTCATCTAAGCAAGAGATGCTAATATATAAAACATCTGGTTTGTTTAACATTTTGTGTTTACTAAATAATTTCATACTTTAGATTACTTCATTTTTAAAATAATGAAAAATCACTGAATTTGTCCAAACATTTGACTGGGACTGTATTTGATCATATTATATTGCCAAGTTCTTGTAAATATACAGCCCTCATACTTTGGAGACTTTGAAGGCATCACTCTCGGATGTCTGGAAATTATTTAGTGAACTTTAAAAACTCTACCATCATTCTTTTTTTATTAGTAGTATTTTCTATAATTTCTAATTATTCCTACCCAATTTTAAAGGCAAATCACATAATCCCCATTTATATAAATGTCCCCAACACCATAGTGCACATCTTCTTCTTTTCTGTAAAAGACATTTATAGCGATTGTTTGTTGCTAGGCAACCAGAGCATTCAGAGGAAAGCGCCAGATCCCCAGCTCTGATACATTTGCCAACAGATGCCAGCCAATGTGAGGAAGAAATGCTATCTACCCAGCCTATCTACAATTGTGCTCTCTCGGGCTCCAGCTGCTGATGGCAGGCAGCATGATCATAGTGACTGTGGCTTTTCAGGTGGCTTGTTTCAGGTGTACCTTCAGTCTCCTGTATTTCTCAGTGTGAGACAGCAGCAGCAGCTCTATTGCGCTGGTGTCTTCAGGTAGCTGCGTTTCAGCCAGCTCAGTCCCAAATGCCTGCAGCATCTGCGCGATGTCCTTCACCGTCACTGCAAAGCTCTCTATGGCCTACAGAAACACAAGATACGGGGAGTTGGCACAGCCAGATCCTAAGCAGTGATTGGATCATGGTGTGATTGACAGGGCAGAGTTAGGACAGTACTGTTCTGAGGACAATCCAGTCACTGTGGCAGTAGTCCAGAGTGCCTCCAAACTCTGAGGTCAGCTGATTCTCATCAATGTAGCGCAGCAGGTCTGTGACAGAGCTCAGCATCACTACCTGAGGAGATACACACACTGAGTCAATGCTGAATGCTGCACTGACACAACTGGACAGTTTAAATCTTAAACCCACACAGATCTAATATCAGCTATAAGATAGTAGTAGACAATATAAAAGATTTAACATCATAAATACATGATAAACGAGTTATTCTTCAACAACAGTCATTCTCAGAGTTTCATCAGGCTGAACTTACAGGCATTTTGAGCATGAAATCCTCCTGGCTGAAGCGGAAGCCGAGGTCCGTGACGGTGCGCTGGAAGAAGCTGGTGGGTCTCAGAACCAGAACCAGGTGCAGGTTCCCTGGAAAAGAGGCCTAAACACAAACAGACAAGCACAAGAAAAGCACATTACTAAAGAAACATGTGATCAAATGCTGATTAAAAACAGATATTCAGTTCTGCATGATCTTTTCTCAGCCTTTCTTCATCCCCTAGAAATAAATAATAAACTAGGTTGCTTTAGATGCTGCTGCCTCAGGATTTACATATAAATTAACTCTGATATCATCCCCTCTGATTGGCTGTCCCATTTTTTGCCTGTACATTTGTAATAGTTATATCACAGCATGTGCAATATCCGTTTTTTGCAAGATACAATTTTTGCTGCATAATACAAATTTAACATTAGGGGTGAGTGATATGGCCCTATAATAACATCACAATTTTTAGTGGTATTTTCGCGATAACGATACTCTTGTCGATATGACAAAACACTTAATTTCCAGAATACACTATTGCCACAAATTTAAAATTAAATTACTATTACATATAATATGATCTGGTACACCCCTAACTAAGATATTTATCTTAATCAGATTTGTAACAGAAGTCAACGATCCAGAATGTAATGATACTAATAATGCACTCCAAATATCTCCATATATCCATTTATTTGCTAAGAACAGCAAAAAAGTAGTACCCTGATGTGATAATTAGGGGTGGGTGACATGGCGCGATATTTCAGGGTATAATATCGTTCACAATAATCAAAAATGTTAGCGATATTATGGCATATGATACAATATGACCCACCCCCATTATAACATTCACACTATTCTCACTGTTCCATGACACAGATTATGAAATTCATTATTATTCATTATTATGGTGAAATTATTCTTAAAATCTTAAAATCATTTATATAAAAATGTCTTATAACATCTAATTCTTAAGAATGCTTTCGCAACATCAGTATTGTAAAAGTAAAACACATTACATTGTGCAGCTCTGTTTCTTATGGCCACCAACAACCAACTCCAACTAAAACATAAGTCTAGCACTTAAAGTCCTAATTAAATGATGTGCTATGTCCAGATAACATCGCCCTGTGGGGCCTGTTAGTGTAGCCCAAATGGGAACCAGAAAGTTTCCATAGGAGCGTCCCTCCCTTTAAGAAACTCCTACAGACAGAGCTCCTTAAAGAGCACTTATTCTCCCAACAACTCCAACTAACTACCTTCTTCTAACCTCATTTCCTTCTACCATTTCTTTTCTCCTCTTTAGGCACTGTACATTTTTGATGTATTTATTTTTTATTTATTCTATTGCTCAGTGTACATCATTATTTGTAAGTTGCTTTGGATAAAAGTGTCTGCCAAATGTAAATGTACCGTATTTATTGCACTATAAGGAGCATTTAAAATCCTTTAATTTTTCCAAATATTGTCAGTGCACCTTTTAATCCAGTGTGCCTTATGTATGAATTTTACCAGTCAGGTTGTTAGGAGTAGTAAAGCCACTCAGCTGAAGTACAGCATTAAACAGCATTAGCTGCTAACTGTGCGAATCACTAGCTCTTTAGCCCCCACAGAGGTAGGTATTATCGGCCTGTAGCCTGCTGCTAACCCTGGATAGCACTGCTGGAGCAGTATTAGCATTATTCGCTAACTGCACTAGTGTTAGTTCTTTGGATGTCCAGAGATGAGTATTATCAGCCTGTACACTGCTGCTAACAGTTAGCAGTTAGATTCTAATGCTAATGCTCCAGCTTAAATTGAAATCTGTAAATTTAAGCTTTCTATAAATAAACGGAAGCACTTTACTCACCAAAAAATAAACATTTTTCAGGAGAAAATGTGTTTATTAACATCCAGCATTTGCTTTACTTGTCTGACTCGTCAGTTTCGTTTTTTTTAAGAATTATTATTTAGTTTACTTATCTTAGCTTTCTTTAATTTATAAAAGAAACATGGGGACACCCCTGTTCCTACTACTAGTTACTAGTGTCACAGAAAATGCGACTTATAATCCAGTGCACCTTATAGTGCGAAAAAGTAGAACTGTGATGTAATCCATCTGAGAATTTTGTTGGGATGAGTTTAAATGTCCAGAATTTAACATCTGAACTTCAATAATCTGACTCTAATTAATCAAATATGGGCAGATTTTAAACAAACTGAAAGAATCCAACAAAACCTCCCTTCTTACTGTCAATATCTTCCATCACAAAGCCAGTAACACCACTCACTCAGCCCAGCAGAGCTCAGCTCACTCACATCTCCATCAATCAAACCCACTAATCCCACCTGCAGACTAATCTCCAGCAGCAGCAGCAGCTTCACACACATTCTATCTTTAGATAAAACCAAACCCCAGACCTCGTTCTCAAGTATCTGTTACTAAAAATAGTGCTGAGCTGTACTAATAATATTCACAATCAGCATAATATCCTGATATAATCAGCCAAAACATTAAAACCACCTGCCTACCTACTGTGTAAATTAACTAACTTCACAATCACAAATATTACCAGCATTATAGAGTAGATCTTCACTGGTCCCATTAAATAAGATGGAATTTAGAGACTCTTTCACCAGTTTACCAGCTGGTAGATATGTAACATTGCACAGGTGGGTCCTTGTCGAAATCTCTTTATTTTACTTCAAGCTAGTCCATGAGTCCTGCTTCCAAAACACATCAACTATTACTCGCTGCCTAACATGTATATTAATAATAACTGAGATAACAATTTACTGTTATTGTAAGACCATTTCATGCCACTGAAATGATAATTTAATAGCATTATAATATAAAATTACATTGTTTGAATTCGTGATAAACTATAATTCTGAAAAATATTCAGACATTCAAATTGCAATAAAACACTTTTAAAGTCAACTTTTTAAGCATTCATGTTAAAGTGCTGTTTTCACTAAGAAAAAAACTATAGAACACAATTACTTTGTACAAATCTGTATATTGCACAATAAGTGTATAATGAAATGATCATGAGAGGCCTGTACCTTATATAAATAAAATAAAATAAAAAACAAACCAGTGTTTTATTTTTTATATACCGCCTCATTTAAATTTATGGCCATTCTTTGATAAGAACATTTATTTATGATGAGCAGATATATTGTATGATAAGTCAATAAGGTAATTATCATGACAAGCCTAAGTAAACACCCCTGTGCTTAGCGTCCTCTCATGGGGCGTCAATACCATTATATTAAAATGTATTAAATATTAATGCAGGCATTACATACAGCTCTGGAAAAAATTAAGAGACCACTTCAGTTTCTGAATCAGTTTCTCTGATTTTGCTATTTATAGGTTTATGTTTGAGTAAAATGAACATTGCTGTTTCATTCTATAAACTACAGACAATATTTCTCCTAAATTCCAAATAAAAATATTGTCATTTAGAGCATTTATTTGCAGAAAATGAGAAACCAGCCACTAATGAACACAAGTTAGTGTATCTCTTGTGCCGGTCCCAAGCCCGGGTAAATGGTGAGGGTTGTGTCAGGAAGGGCATCCGGCGTAAAACTTTTGCCAAAACAAATATGCGAGTTCATCTTGGAGGACGATGACTGGCTGTGGCAACCCCTGAAAAGGGAAAAGCCGAAAGAAAAAGAAGAAGAAGAAGAAGAAGACTTGCAGAAAATGAGAACTGGCTGAAATAACAAAAAAGATGCAGAGCTTTCAGATCTCAAATAATGCAAAGAAAACAAGTTCATATTCATAAAGTTTTAAGAGTTCAGAAATCAATATTTGGTGGAATAACCCTGTTTTTTAATCACAGTTGCAGCTTGGCCTGTTCTCCTCCACCAGTCTTACACACTGCTTTTGGATAACTTTATGCTGCTTTACTCCTGGTGCAAAAATTCAAGCAGTTCAGTTTGGTTTGATGGCTTGTGATCATCCATCTTCCTCTTGATTATATTCCAGAGGTTTTCAATTTAGTAAAATCATTTTTTTTTCCAGAGCTGTAAGTTACTTTGGAGTAACTTATTTGCATTCACTCACTGTGAAATTTGGACACAACAGGAAGAACTGAACTTTTTAATGCTTTTTAAACTAAACATAAGCAAAGCTATGAGATACTAATATTTTTCACACCAATATACTGTATATCGTCGCTGTCCAGTAAAAAAAACAAGCATCTCCAAAACAGCAGCTTTACAGGAGAGAGAGACAAAAAAACTTCTAAACCTGTAGTGGAAATCAATGTAAATAGAGGTCTGTTCATCAAGTTTTGACACAGTGTGAAGGTTACAGTTTGTGTTTACAAATTATGTACCAAACTAAAAATCTTAAAAAATGGAGATACTTGATTTTCATTGGACAGCGATGATACTGTATATACAGTACATTGCCACAAACCAGCATTAGTCACAAAATACGTCACTTTCTATTCTCTGTTCTCTGTGTTCAGTGCAGCTCGGCTCAGGTGTGCTGACTCTGCAGATTCAGCAGTGCCTGTACTGATCCGGCGACTGCAGACACACACTAACATTCTGTATGCAGCAATTAATTAACATCAAGCCGATATGACTATGATAAGAGAAATCAGCACAAACACAAAAAATGCACAGAAAGTCTGTTATACTGCTGACTGATCTTTGACTGATCCTTGGCTGATCCTTGGCTGATCACTCAAGGGTAAACTTTTGCAACGAGACTGATCTCGACTTTTTTTTTCTCGAGCAATAAAACACAGTAGTGTCTAAATCAGACTGACCAATGCTGCGTCATTCCCATCCAGAGCATTTAATCCCAGAACTCCCTGCCAACCCGTCAGCCTGCTGGAGGCTTTTTTACGCCACACTTGACATTGATCTGCCCTCTGGCTCCACGTCGTCTGTGTACAAACAGCCCAGCAAACAGCTCAATCTGCTCAATCTGCCAGAGTGTCTCTACACTCTCCACACACACATTCACACACACACACACACACACACATTCACACACACTCACTCTAGAACACACACACACACACACACACACACAGCAGCAGGTAAAGTGTAGCAGTCGCATGACTAAGCTATACAAGCCTCCAGTCCACACACAGCTGCAGTGCACTGATGCCGCAATCTCTCAGCCGGAGAAACTTGAGCCTGAACTCTGAAGCACAGCCGGATAGACAGAAAACAGACACACACACAGACAGGCAGGCAGGCAGACAGACAGCAGTTTACCGAGGCGCTGCGGCTCCTGGGAAAGCCGCGGCAGCTCCGTCTCTCCCCCATCCCCGCAGAGGCTTTGAATGCGCTGCTCCGAACCTCACCCATGATCAGCTGGCGACGGCAGGGTGGCAGCAGGGCTGCCCACTCTCTCTGTCTCTGCCTCTCTTTCTCTCTCTCTTTCCCTCCTTTCTCTCTCTCTCTCTCTCTTCCTCCTGTTTCTCTTTCTGCTGCTCTACCTCCTGCAGCCCAGCGCGTCATCATCATCATCTTTAACCTGCACGTAGCTTTGATGCAGACTGCGTCACTGTTTACACTGTGAAGTCATTACTGTAGCACAGTCAGGATTACTAGTAAACTATTAAAAAATTCATAAATCAATAAAAATGCTATGCAGATCAAATTCGTACATTTGTTAGAAATGGTACCATTAACCCATAAGAGCCCAGACCATATCAGTCCATATACTGTACACACTGATGTGGCAAATGTCATGGGACAGTGCTATTATGCATGTTGGCTCTCCTGCATTGAATGTGGATGTGGACTGCTCCAGAGTCTCTTGTTACTAGCTGCTGTTTGCACAGACAATTCTAGCCAGATGCTGCCAATCACCATCATTACCACCCACTGCACTGTCCACTGTGAGTGGTAATGCCTTCTGTGTCCCATCCACCTGGCACCCACTATCAGGCCTCGGACAGACTCCACTTAGATTCATGCCACCTTCCATTTAGCATTCTGGACAGTGTTCATCCTCACTCACAAGATAACACCTCAAAACCTATACAGGTATGGGCATTCCTAAATCGTCACCAGGTGAGCAGTTGTGCAGACAGAAATACATTTCATAGTACTCACAAAAAAAATAGCATTATTGATTAAAGAACTGATTAAAGTTTTTTTTTTTTTGTTGCACATTACTGATACAACCCAATCAAAACAATACAATCTCCATAAAACTCTAAATACCCTACAATACAAGCAACGGCCTAAAAAGAGGAACAACAGCCAGCTTAATAATATGCTGCAATACGTTTAGCATCATAATAAGAACGATTAGGCATAAATTAACAACAATATGCCACAAACCACAAAACCAAATTAAGCTACTGTATGATAATAATGATGGCAACATTACAGCGATTCAGTAACAAAAACAGCCGCTACAGTGTTAAAGATAAATCAACATAAACTAACACAAACTTAATATGAACGTATTATCGCCTTGCCTTATGCCAGGTAGTTGATCTAACTGTGTTCTCTGGAAGGAAGAGATGTTATTAATGAGGAGACTGGCCACTAACTGCAGTACAAATCATGGCGCCAATTAGGGGTGGGTGATATGGTCCTAAAATAATATCACAATATTTCATGGTATTTTCACGATAACAATACCTTTGGCACTGAGGAAAAAAAAAAATTGAAGAATACACTACTGCAACAAGATTAAAATTAAATTTTATTATTGCATACGATATGATATGTCACTCCCCTGACTGAGATATCAAAAAATACAAGAATTTTTATCAGATTTGTAACATGCACTCCGAATATCTCCATATATCCAGGATTAAAGTAGAATAAATGATACTGGACAGATATAATCTGTCTCTAGTAGATATATAATAGGAAATGACAAAAGTGTGAATTTTTCTTTTGCTAAAAACAGCAAAAAAATAGTCCATTTTATCCCCAATTTACAATTACCCAACCCACTCATTATTGACTCCCCCTATCACCAGTGATGCCCCAACACACCAGGAGGGTGAAGACCAACACATGCTTCCTCCGATACATGTGAAGTCAGCCACCGTTTCTTTTTGAGCTGCTGCTGCTGCAGCATTACCAAGCAGCATCACAGCGCTAACACTCGGAGGAAAGTGCAGCGGCTCGGTTCTGATACATCAGCTCAAAGACGCCCTGTGCTGAAAACATCACCCTAGGAGTGATGTGGGGAGAGAGTGCCATCTACAAACCCGGAGGGAACAGGGCCAATTTTGCTCCCTCTGAGCGGCGGCAGCTTGATGGCAAAGCTGCATGAGCAGGGGTATAAACCTGCAACCTGTTCTAGACTGTTGAACTATTTGGCGCCCGGCTATACGATATATTTAAATGGAATTGCTGATTTCAACAACCAGTGATTTATAAAGGAAATCGGGAAAATTATCAGAGATGCCCAAACCTCGGTATGTGCTGGGGGCAGGGGTCTTAATGCTCTGCCTAGCATTAGGCAT
Source organism: Astyanax mexicanus (assembly GCF_023375975.1). NCBI lineage: Eukaryota > Metazoa > Chordata > Actinopteri > Characiformes > Acestrorhamphidae > Astyanax > Astyanax mexicanus. The sequence continues at coordinate 47,674,920 of NC_064417.1, forward strand.
GGTGCCAATAAGTTCATCCTTATTTTTCAGTCAGATACGCTGTGAGTAATTTACAGAGTTGTACTGCAATGTTATTGCATATTTCAGCATTCTACCCTTAATTTTTTTTTTTGTCGATTTTTAAAGCAATTTACAGAAAACAGACCATAATATTTTCCTATAGCAAACAAGCTCAGTGTTGCTGTGCAGTAACATGACTATTGGAATCAGCCCTCCTGCAGCAGAACCACACTGTTTTATTCTACTGCCCAAAGGGAACATTGTATACTGCATCAGTAATGCAGCTTAGGTAAGCAACTCCAGTTCAGCACCACGGACAGCTACAGCAATCAGCCCCCGTCCACTGAAGCCCTGCAGGGTACTTTCTCCAAACGAATGAAAAAATTAACTATAAAAAAAATTCATCAGTATCTAGAACTCCAAGGTAAACCACCAAGGCTGAGTGGGAAATGGCAGCAGATTGGCCTGAAACTCTTAATTAAAAACACCTTTTACTCACCGCAATTCTTGCAAGTGCTGTTTTGATGGATGTCCAAGTGTCCAGTCTTCGGTCTAAAATGATGATAAATTTGACTCCAGGCTGCCTTGCTCTGAAACATTGAACAGTGCATCATTAAACACATTAGATATTAGAGTCTTAGCAGAAGTACAGAACAAAGTGATCAAGCTTTCCTAAAAACTCTTCTACTACAAGAGTAATACAACTCTTGCATCCAGACTGCAATTGAAAATAGGTTTTCTTAGTCACATGACATCACGTTCAGTAGCTCCTCCATTTCCACTCCCTGTCGTGTTTATGTGGATCTCCGTGGAAACACGCGCCCAAAGTGTAATTATGGTGTAATTACAGAAACTCACAGATGTGCGTCCGGACGGGACCAGTGAGTTCAGTGAAAAACAGTAGGTAATTCAGTCTGTAATTTTCTCAGAGGACGTCTGAGAAAAAGACATACATGGTCGTTCCGGACAGGAATAAAATCACAGAGGACCCCCCATAAAAGAGAAAATTACCCCAGGACCCCCTGAGAAACGAATCCCGTCCAGATAGGGTGGGATTTACAACAAATGACTTTCAATTATAGTTTTTACTGCAACATACTGTAACATGTAGTACGTTCAGAATGCAACATGTTATTGTAACTAAAAAATAGTGCCCTTATCAGTATAAATGTTGCTATTGTGGCTGGGACGAGGAGGTGGGCATAAACGCAAGTAATTGTAGTAATGCAACAACAAACTAAAAATAACACAAAACCTGAAAAATATAGACTAAACAAGAAAACAAGGACAGGGAACAAATAAAGCAACCGTAGAGACCTAAACAGGAAACTAGAAACACATGGAGAAGGTAACAAGGGGACGGAGTAACAATGATACAGGTGGAAACACTAATGACTAAGGCAGAGACAAGGGAGGAGACACAATGTAAACGACCAGAAAGGACAGAAAACAGGACAAAAGCGTGGAAATAAATCACATACTGTTTCTGATAACCTTTATAATCTTTCCAAATATCATCGTAATTTGAAACCTCCCTCTGGGTATAGCTATTTACAGTTAGTTATATTACTTGTAAAATGCTTTAAGATAAATGATTGCTTAAGTTTTGTAGAAGGTAGAAAACTGCAGAATACATTAACATATAGCTCATTCTGAATGCAGGATGCATTCTGGTAAACACTGCATAGTAAAGAAATCTGAATAAATACATTTTCAGGTCTGTTGGTTAGTTACTAATACTATGATTAGTGCAGGAATTAAAGAGAGGAGAGGAGAGAGAGAGAGTTAGAGAAGAAGGAGGTTGTGTGATTTTACGTGGACAGAATCTATAAGCTGCTGTTAGTGTGCTGCATTGCAGAGAGAGAGAGAGAGAGAATCAGAAAGAGAGAGAGCAGGAGGAAAAGGAGGATAAATCAGATACACACCGTGGGATCAGTGTGAGGTACGTGAGGACTTTAGCCAGAGACTCTTCAGGGATGTCAGTAAAATCAGAGCATTCTGGGAGAGTGATGATGACACTGGAGTCCTCACCCCGACCCCCTGCAGATAAACCACAGCCCTGCATTAGTACATATACTAATAAAAACATTTACAGTATAGTATACTATAGATACTGTATGGCTGATAGTGCAGTTTGATTGAAGAGTAAATGAGCTCTATTTATTATATATATATTTTATTTCTAATTCTGTATATTTCTATATTTCTGTATATTCCCTATCACTAGTGATGTCACAACACCAGGAGGGTAAGGACTAGCACATGCCTCCTCCGACACATGTGAATTCAGGCTCCGCCTCTTTTCGAACTGCTGCTTGCACTCAGAGGAAAGATCAGCGACTCGTTTCTGATACATCAGCTCACAGACGCTTTGCGCTGAACAACATCACCCTGGGAGTGATGAGGGGAAAGAGAGCCATCTACTGAACCCACCCAGAGAAAGCAAGACCAATTGTGCTCTCTCAGGGCTTTGGCAGCTGATGGCAAGCTACATGACCGGGATTTGAACCAGCAATCTCCCAATCATAGTGGCAGCGCTTTAGACTGTTGGACCACTCGGCAACCCAAGCTCTAATTATTTAATATTATACAGATGTTTGTAATAGAGGTGCAGATGACCAATAGAAACAGGGCAGTAAAGCAGCTTGGTGAAATTATTCAGTTACAATAACTGAAACAAATGCATTTAATCAAGCCATCATTTGGGTGAAGGGTCATTATTCTTAGCACTGCAGTGATTAGCACTGATTAGCATGGTGGTGGTGTATAAGGTGTTAGTGTGTGTTGTGTTGGTACGAATGGATCAGATAAAGCAACAGTGCTGCTGGAGTTTTTAAACACCTCCACCATCACTGCTGGAGCTAGAATAAAGTGAATAGTGAGTGGTTTAACACAGTGTTTAAAAACTCCAGCAGCACTGCTGTATCTGATCCACTCATACCAGCACAATAAACTTTAATTATTTATTTAGAATTACTATAGTTTATTCATTGGAAGCCAAACTGGAGCTGGACATTAGCCCTCAATGGTAATAAGAGATTAGTGCAGTTTAGTTTATCACTTGATAAACTTCATGAACTGAACTCTATTAATATGTTTTATGTTTATGAATCTGACACAGTGTGTCCAAAGTGTACTTCTTTAGTTTTGCCTTGTAGCAGCAAAGATAACAATGCTAACAAATACTGAACGTTTCCTTAAAATGTTCCATTATAAAATTAAAATATTCCCATTAGAGATGGAAAGATGGATTAGGAGAGAAAAAAATAAATAGAAAATGGTCTGTTTTGCCATTGAAATAAATAAAACTAGAGATTATACTACAACCAGCCAACAGAGATTTCTTACTGAACATTGTTTTATTGCCCTGCTTTCTGACCTTTAGTTCTAACAGTTCTACAAGGACTACTGGTTCATTCTTTAAAACTAACATACAGACACTCTGGCAGAAGCTGGAAAGAGACCGAATATATGTCTGCGAAAGCCAGAAAACGAGAAAGAGAAACTTATCCGCCTGAAACATTTACTACCCTCTACAACTGTAGGGGGAGCCCACGAGTACAAAATCTCAATCCTACCTAGTGGAGCTTTAAAGCATTTAGATCATGAAAAAAACAAATCGATACATTCACGATGCATATCGTTATAAAAAGCTAAGCAAGCCCTCACCTGAGAGATAGGCCACTTGTTTTTCAATGTAGCCGGCCACCTCTTTCATACTCACAGGAACCGTCACCTCTGAGGATAGAAAGGGACATGCAGAACATCAATTAGCTGCAATGACTTATAAAAACATTTGAAAATTAAATAAAATAAAAATAATCACTTGAAAGAATCTTAGTTAGTTAGTAGCTAACAATGCCAGTCACAGAGGAACACTACATACAATATGTGTGGAATAAAAGTTAATTTTGTAGTCATCAATTTTCCCAATATAAAATGCACTACAGCTACATTACACAATAGAGAGGGAAATATGAAGGCAGCCTCAGTGAGCTAGCTATTTAGTCAGATTAGCAAGAAAATTAGGTTTGTAGTTTAAAATGTTTTTTGAGAAGTATTAGCACTTGCTTTGCTTCAAGCTTTGGTTAAGAACTGTTGTGTATTGTCTTCATTCTGTGTTGTTTTTAGCTAGTTAGAGCTAACGCTAGCTTTTAAAATGCTAACTGGCTAGCAGACTAGCAGAGTAAAGTATTGTAGGTAACTTATGTACAGTCATGGTACTGTAACACATAGAGAGGTCTACTACTTCAGTTTAAACAATGGAAATTTAATGTTATTGTTTTAAGACAAAGTACCTCAAAGTTTAGTATTTCGTATACTTGAAAATAGTTTTGTTTTACCCTGATTTGATGTGCTGTCTCTCTCACAAAAAATATTCTTGGGATATTGAATAGGATAGGAAATTCAAAACATGCCAGCTCCAGAGTTGGACAAACACTTTATTCTCACAAAAAAATCACTAACTACTTTTAGTATCACTAACAATGTTGTAAATCTGTGCGTAAAAAACTTGAGGGTCTGGGAGTCTGGTGGTACTCCCCCATAAAATGTTTAATTAATTATACTATAGGCTAGTGTTAAAAGTGACTTGATTCATTGGCTATTTTAGAGTCAGACACAGCTCCCTTGTCAGCAGCTCCAGCTCACTAGGCTCTCCAGAAACACTTTTAACCACATGTCAACACACAAGCAGCTACACATCATATTTTAACTAACTGAGTTAGCTAGCATGGCTGCTAAGCAGCTGAATATTTAATATATAAACACAATTTACCTCATCAAATATGCTTTAAATTGTCTCACAGCTACATGTTTTGGGCATGAAGTTGCTATACCTCATGGGTATATCCGCTTGTCTTTCTCTCTTTCTTTCTTTCTTTCTTTCTTTCTTTCTTTCTTTCTTTCTTTCTAGTTCTCTATCTCTCTCTGCTCTCTGCTGCTCCCAATGTAGCTCCTAGCCCCTCCTATGAATCAGACTTTTGACTGACAGGCAACTGAATAAAACGTATTTTTTGGACTATAAGGTGCACTAGATTATAAGACAATTAAGTGACACTAGTAAGGATGCCTATTTCAAAGTGAGCAATGGGTGTTGCCATGTTTTCCTTCTAATAGGGAAGTGCATAAGTAAACAAAACAGTAATTCTAAAAAAAAAAAATAAAAAAAACTTCTTTTAAAGTCAAACGAGCACTGGATGTTAATCTACACAGATTTCTCTCCTGAAAACGGTTTATTTGGGTGAGTAAAGTGCTTCTGTTTATTTATAGTAATCTTAAATTTCTAATATTTAGTCTAAGAGTGAGTTTTCAGTAAAGTTTCTTCAGCACTAAGGTTGGTTGCAGCAGCATTAGCTGCTAACTGCAGTGTTAGTGGAATATAAATGTCGTCCGATAGTGCTAAACTGAGAAACCCTGATTGTCTCGGTAACTTAAGGTGCTATTAGCTAGCGGTTCTTCCCACGTAGCTTGTTTTAACACAGCAAACACGCAGATTACAGTCCAATATACTTGCCTCTGAATGGAGAAAGAGCTAGTGCTGTGGTTAGCAGCTAATGCTAATACTGCTGCACCCAGCCTTAGTTCTGGACTTTACTGAAAACTCATTTTTTAGGAAGAATTCCATTATTAAATGGGTACTTTAATCACATCTGATTGGTTTGAAATTTTAAACTGTGGAGCAGACATGCATAACAAACAAAACGTTTGTATTCCCAAACGATCCACAGGGCTTCACCATTAATTTTTGACTCTTTAAAAGGCTCTGTATTAAAAAAAACACAGTGATATGCTGGGGAAAATGCCAGACAGGAATTAAGCATAATTGTTGACTACATTTTCCTTTCAATGGAAAATCTTTTATTCAATATGTTGTGTAGCCTAATGCAAGGCTTAATATCTGTTTGGGTAATTACCCCATACAGTATATGCTTTAGACCTCCCCAGTTTACTGCAGCATGTGATGGAGTGATTTTTGGTAATGTCATTAATTTTTCATCAAACAGGAAGAGAAGTACAGAGGATTAGATCTGTAAGTATAAATTCTACATTTTTTCAGATGTCCAGGCTGATGAGATGAGCAGGTTTATCCTCTCAGTCATGTTCAGAACTTCTGTACAGTAATGAGATGCAGTCCTGCAGGTCTGATATACTCAGGGTTTAGAGTATATCTATACTATGGGTTTGTTTCTCTGGATCTACAGTAGAGGATGTGTTTAAATTACATAAGACTCGAGCCCTGACTCCGCCCCCTCCTGATCCAGCTACATCCTCAGTTCCTGCTCAGGTTTCAGACTCTGCAGTGCAGAAAAACAAGAGACTGATAAATTAATACTGTTTACTACTGATACTCCAGATCAGCCTTATCACACTAACCAAATACTTTTACTACTGTTACTACTACTTCTTTTTTTACACTACTCCATCCCTCCATCTGTCTTTTTTGCCTACCCTCTGTCCTTCCGTCCCTCAACCCTTTCTTTTATTTTCTCTCCTTTTATTTTCCTTCCTTCCTTCCCTCTCTCCCTATTTTAATCCCTCCCTCACACCTTTTTTCTGTCTTCATTTACTCTCTCTCTTTATTCTTCCTTCCTTCCATTCTTCCCTTCTTTGTTGCTTTGTTACATTCTTTCTTTCTTAACTCCCTCCCTCCATCAATTCTTTCTCTTTATTTCTTAGTTTCTTTCCTGTATCCCTCTTTATTCTTTCTTTCTTCCATCTTTCCCTCAGTTTTGTTTTTTTTTCCTCTATCTCTCCCTCCATCCCTTCTTTTCTTTCTTTCTTTTCTTCCTCTCCTATTTTATTTTTTACCCTTTTTCATTATTTCCACCATTTTTTCCTTCCTATATTTCTTCTTTCCCTCCCTTTTGTTCTTTTTTCTTCCTTTTTTTCTCTTCCATCCTCATTTCTTACATTCATCCTTACTTTCTTTCATCCTCCCTTTCTTCCTTACTATTTGACTTTGACTAATGAATCTGTTAGTCGTTCTTTACATTGGATTAGAATTTAATGATGCAGGGACCAATAGAAATGGTCCAAACTTACCTTGACTTCCTCTATGCTTGTGTTTCTGGATCAGAAAGAAGCTCCTGTGTGTGTGTTTGTGTGTGTGTGTGTGGTGGGTTTAACAGCAGCTTCAAATTTGGATTAACCTATCTGATTCCAACATCGTAACTAATTAATTTTATATTACATTTAACTCAATACAGGTTTATTAGCTTTACTATAATAAATCCCACGTCTTGTTTTTTATTAGACAGGGTGTGAAAACAGGTGGCCCTCATTAACATATGGCTGGAGCTCTTAAATAATAAATGGAGAGCATTAAATTTGCAGCAGTGTGTAAGAGGTAAAGCTGTGTGGTTGTGTGGCGGGTTCTGGACCGGCTCTTTGAATGAAGTGAACTCATTACAGATAAATATTTCATGGGTCGTGAGATGAAGATCACCTGGAGCTCCTCAGTCCTCCACTATAACCTGATCAGCTGTGGGGTTGAGCTTTACAGAGGAACAGTAGTCTCTCTGCTTATAGTTAAGGTACAAGTGCGTAAATCAGATGCTGGAACAGCCGGGAATTTCAGCGTTTATCATAGTTAAACCAATATCATATCCAGGATAAATCAATGTTAAATTGAGATTTTATTTTAAAAGATGTTGATACTTTTAAAGTCTTACTTCTAATAAACATTTGATAGACCTTAATAAACTATAGATTATGTTCCTGTTTTCATTATACATTGTACACTTTTAAAAAGTAGGGTTCTTTTTCTGCATCAGAAAAGCTTCTTTAGTAAGTAACACAACTCAAAATTTACTTTTAATTTTAATATTTCAAGATCAACATAACAAAAAGCTAATAAAAAATTTGATAATGATCTTATGTTAGTTTTAAGTTAACATTTCAATGTTGGTTTACAAAAATCTTGTTTTCACAACCATTCTAAAACCACAACTTATTTCTACCTTAAAGGTCGGTCATGTAGAATGTAGTGAAAGAGATTACAAAAGCAGTTTTATTTACAATAATGTATTTTTCGCACTTTAAGGTACACTTAAAATCCTTTAATTTTCCCAAAATATCGACAGTGCGTCTTATGTATAAATTCAGTCAGGTATTAAGGAGCATTAAAGCCACTCCGCTGAAGTACAGAGTTATACAGGAGTTTTAGTTTAGTTCTCCAGCACCGAAGCTGGAGCAGTATTAGCATTAGCCGCTAATCATGCTAAGCGCTAGCTCTTTCATAGCCTGCTGCTAACCCTGGCTAGCACTGCTGGAGCAGAATTAGCATTTGCCGCTAACCACACTAAGCGCTAGCTCTTTTGCCGTCAAGAGGTGAGAAAATTTGACTGTAGTCTGTGTGTTTATCACACTAAAAGAAGCTAGAGCTGAGACAAACCGCTAGCTTATAGCGCCCTGGGTTACTAAATGCTGCTAATTGTGGCTAGTGCTGCTGCTAATCGTGGCTAGTGCTGCTGCTAACCACACTGCTGAAAATATTAGAAGTCTAAGCTTACTCTAAATAAATGGAAGCGCTTTACTCACCCAAACAAACAGTTTTCAGTAGAATAATCGGTGCAGACTAACATCCAACACTCGTTTGACTTTAAAATTATATTTTTTTACTTTTTTTTTATTACAGGTCTGTTTACTTAGAATTAGAAGGGAAAGGAAAGAGATGGCGACACCCTTGTTCCTTTTGTCGCATAAACTGTGCCTTATAATCCAGTGCGCATTATGTATTAAAATAGACCAGAAAATAGACATTTATTGCGCCTTATAATTTGAAGCGCCTTATAGTGAGAAAAATATGGTAAATAGTGCACGTAATGACCCGTAGGGAACTGTGCAGTGTGTTCCTCTTGTAAACAGTGTGTATAAAACTTTACTGTTGATCAGCTCCATGTCTACATACTACATCTTCTGTAGCACTGCACTGACTGATACTGAGACATGATACAGCATGAATTCAATCTATTAAAATTTATCTGAGCATCTCTTCTGCTCACACACACACCCACACACACACACAAATGTGTACTGAAAAGGGATTTCAGTATTAAGGGGATTAGAGTGGCCTAAGCTTTTGTGGAGTAAATTTAGTGAAATAAAATCTGCGGCTGTCCGTCTGCGGCTGCAGGCTGGAACTGCTTAATGTGATCGCTCATTTGATTTGATTGATCTCATGAAAAAGAGGTTTATCCGATCAACCTAAAAAATGACATTATGTTGTAACAAGCCATCAAACTGGGTTTATATTATACAATGACATTCCACATACGGGTTATAGTAAAAGTCATACTAGTATTGTGTCCCATGACTTTTGCCCATGACCTATGAACGCTGCTGATATATATAAGGGCCTACTGCATTAAATGTGAGTTGCTTTTCTGTTTACATGGACAATTTCAATCTAAAACTGCCTTCTTGATTACAGATCACAGGAATCACAGGCATCTCACAATTCAATTTTATCACAATACATTGCCCAACATAACTGTGATTCTGTGATTCTCGATATATCACAAGATAATACTTTACGATACTTCACTGTATCTATGTTTCTGAAGAGGATAAAATGCTCCTAAATAATCAAATTCCAGGAAGTATAAATTTACTAGTGTCAGATTCACAGAATTTCACAACCAATATTCTTCACCACAGGTTTATTAACCCTATACATTTAATTATAGCGCCACCGCAAGGCATAATGAAACAGTAACTTTAGTAAGTCAAATTGGGGGCTAGTCTTATGGAGTTCAGAGAGCCTATATTGAGATTTGATGTATTGCCATGTATCAATAATGTATCACAAAAAAAAAACAATACAATATATTTTGATATCGATATTTTGTTTTACCCCTAGATTATATAACATTAGAAAAGGTAGCTTGTTTAACTGTAATATGTTTTGTTCTGTTCGCCCAGCCATTGACAAAAACTATGAACACAGCTAAACACCATTATAGCGCTTTTTCACAGTAACTGGGTCGTCATATTCGGGGCTGGGGGTTCTAAAGGAAATTTAAATAGCTAAAGTGGGAAGCTACTCAAAACTGAGTATGGATTTTTGGGCCCTACTCACACTGAGCAATGTAGTTTGTGCAATGTCACTTAAGGTAATTAAGTCAAACAAGTTATGTTGCAATGTTTTGATTCTTGACACTAGAAGTAGATACACAGCGCTGTCTCTGTGTCTGTGTGAGTGACAGGCTGCTGCTGCCTGAGAAGCGTCAGAGGGAGGGAGGGGGTGAAGGGGGCAGGAGTAAACACGAGGTAACCGCATGGCCTCCATCCACATGGTTGGGCACGTGCTTGTAAACGTGAGCATGTGTGTAAAGCTGTGCACCTCAGTCCAGCACAGTTTTGCACAGATATTTCCAGTTACAGCTGAATTCACCCTTTAATCCCAGAAAAACGTTTAAATGCCTGATTAAAGGGCTGATTACTGTTGTCTTGCTGCTTTTCCATTGTGAAGGAAGATTGATATACTTTTTTAAAACACTGTTAAATTATTTATTTTCTAAGATTTGAGGATTTTGTTTTTTAGCTTATCAGAAACAAATACGCAACTTTCTGCTTTGACATTTAGGGGTGCTGGGACACGTTTTAATGGTGCTTGAGCCCCCTAAAAAGGGGCTAGCTAACACCCCTGCTGCTGGTTATTGCTGCATTGTGCTCGGCTACAGCAGCTGCATTCAGAGGGAAGAGAAGTTTTTACACAGCAGAGCATTTCTTTATGATCAGCACCTCTCTAAACTACACAATAAATTAATAATAATAATAATAATAACAATTACTGAGCTTCATTTTAGAGGAGAGAAAAGGCATCAGGTTCCTCACTCAGTCACACACTGTGCTATATTTACATTAAACTCCTTAATAATTGGAATAAATGCTGAATGAATTAATGTTGATGTTGAGTTTAGCGTTTTTAATCACTGTTTTAATTTTAATGTAATTTTAAACTGAACTGGTGTGAACGCTAGTCCCCCCCCCAATTGTGTGTAAAAGAGAAGGAGAGAAAGCACTCTCCTCCTGTTTATATTTATGAAGCGCATTGCAAGATAGAGAGCTCTGATTGGCCTGTTCTCTGCAAAGAAAGTCAGCCAATCAGTTTTTTGTGTGGGTAGGCAGTATTTTTTCCCTCTCCAGGACGGGATGCGTATCCATGTCTGCTAAAATATAAAAAAACTATGAAAGTCTTGCCCGCTCTACAGTTTTAGCATTGCCACGGGGGAACAAATGATTGCAAAAGGCATGTTGAGGTGAGTTTATACATATATGTAAACTATATATATATGTATAAACTTACCTCAACATGTATTTTGCAATATAATGTATATATAAATAGCGTGAAGTTTTTTTCCGGATCAGGGAAATGGGGGGTTAGCAATTTGGGATGTCTGTGAAGGTGTTTAACTGAATTATTGGTGTGTTTAGGAACGTGCAGTAGCTTCAGCCATTGATTACAACACGACCGGAAATCACCTAAACCATATTATTTATATTTCAGGATTAACTGAGACGGAAGTGTGAAAAAGGACCATTGCAGAACAAATAGAGAATATCCTGCTTTAAATCCTAATACTGCAGTCTCGTGTGTGTGTGTGTGTGTGTGTGTGTGTTGAGAAGTGAGAGTAAACAGAGCTCTCTCTCTCTCTGTTTGTGGATCAGGAGGCTTAAGGGCAGCAGAGTGTGTGTGAGGTCAGGGTCCAGAGCAGGGGATTAACTCTGCAGAGCATTTGTTAGCCCGGGCCTGGCCTGACTCTCCCCACCAGCTTACCACACACCCGCTTTACCAGGAAATCAGACCTCACGCAGGGGGCGTGGTCTAATTCAGCCAATCTCTGATCTACAGTTCTCTACTGTAACTATAACCCATTCTTTACATCAGGGATTAAACACTGTTTACATCACACTATAATTCTGAGAAACATCTGTTAGGAATGCTATAAACGTAAAAGTGTTACTGCTAGGGCTGGGACGGGATGGGATTGGTTATTGTTTCAAAGCATATTTTGAGGTACAAAATTAATTTTAGTCATATTATTTTGAATTTAATAATAATAATTATAATAATTACATTCTATGTATTTAGTGTCTTTTAATTGTGATAATCATTGAGATTATTAGGATTGCTGTCCTTTACTAAAGCTGTAAAGTTGTGAAAAACAGCAGTAAAACTGATGGTTAATTCAGATTTTTTCCCCCTCAAATGTTACTGTTACGTACAGCTCGGGAAAATAAGGGAGCAGGTAAAAATTATGAGTTTCTTTGATTTTACGAAATTGAAAAGATGGATGATCACAAACCATCAAACTTGCACCAGGAGTAAAGGCATAAAGTTATCCAAAAGCAGTGTGTAAGACTGATGGAGGAGGACATGCCAACATGCAGGAAAACTGTGATTAAAACCAGGGTTATTCCACCAAATATTGATTTCTGAATTCTTAAAACTTTATGAATATGAACCTGTTTTCTTTGCATTATTTGAGGCCTAAAAGCTCTGCATCTTTTTGGTTATTTCAGCTATTTCTCATTTTCTGTAAATAAATGCTCTAAATGACTAAAATGTTTTTATTTGGAATTTGGGAGAAATGTTGTCTGTAGTTTATAGAATAAAACAACAATGTTCATTTTACTCAAACATAAACCTATAAATAGCAAAATCAGAGAAACAGATTCAGAAACTGAAGTAATCAAACAGTTATTGACTGTATGATTTTACTGTAAAAAACCACACAGTGATCAGTTGTCTACAGCTCCATCAGCCTCCATCAGTACAGTGTAGACTGAACCTGGCTGAGCCTGAAAGGAGCGTCAGGATCGTATTACAGCCATCATTACACTGCATAAACAAACCAGCTGCAGGTAAAAATAGCCCTGTAACTGCCTCTGTTCCCTCAAACACTGGAGTGTGTGCCCAGCGTGTCCCTGTACCAACACTCACACACAGGTGCCTCAGAGCTGAGCCTAAGCCAGGTTCTGGTTCTGGGTGTATCTGGGCTGTGTGTAGTCGGGGTGAGTGCAGTGCTGCGGCTGCTGGTGCTGTGCGGGCAGATGCTGAGGAGATCAGGGGGAAGATGCTGAGTCACTGTTTCAGGAAGAAGCTGCTCTGTGTGTGTGTGTGTGTGTGTGTGTGTGTGTGGGGCTGAGAGAGAAGGTGGTGGTCTGATGGGATATTTTGGTTTTGATGGCTGTTCTGGGCCAGCACTTTGTAGTCCATCAGCTATACTGGTCTAAATGGGATTGATTAACTTCCAAATGTAGATAAGTTAACTATAAATAGGCCCATAATCTAAGTATTTACTGTATTAAGCAGTTATATATAGTAGGAATCAGTTTGTAACTGTAACAAAATATTAAGTGTGCTACAAATAAATACATCAATAACATACATACTACTACTACAAATAATAATAATAATAATAATAATAATAATAATAATAAAATTAGATAATAATAAAATTAGATAATAATAATAATGACAGTATTTTTTCAATTTAAACTACTGTTATGAATTATTTATTATGTCTCTGACAATCTAATTATTACACAATACGTTTGATCAAAATATGGTAAAATACATAAAACTATCACAATTAACAGAAATTTTGATTAATATTTACATTCCAATTGCAGACATATTTGAGTATCCCATGATCTCCTGAGAATAACAACATTCAGCATGTGTTTGGTATGTATATGTCTAGTATATATTTTTGTAATGTTATGGTGAATAGATAATAGATATAGAAGGTAGATAGAAGGTATCAAACTATTAAAACTGCCAGCAAAATTGGCCTAAAGCCCCAAGAGTTAAGGATGTGAAGGTTTGGCAAAACACAAAATACATATGAACTACGAAAATAATATAGAATAATTAGTTACACTGCTAATACATATATATTATAAATGTATTTTATGATATCAATTTATGTTACATGCTAAATTGAAAGCTGTAATATTCCTTGAGTTGGAAGAGAGCAATATATTCTAATTAATAGTGTCATGTTTATGGAGTCCTGAAACAACCATCCCTGTGACATCTAATATATTTATCTAAAAACGGAAAAAAAAGAGTCTGGTCTGGTAGGTTTATTGCACTGTGTAACTGCTCTCTGAATTTTACTAAATGAACAAAATGAGCAAAATTATATACTTCAAAATAGGGCTGCAACGATTAGTCGATATAATCGACAACGTGTAACGACAAACGACTAATCGTTAATTTGTAACAGTACCACATTAAACAAAGTGCTGGGGACAGAAGCGCAATGGGAGATGGGTAAATGTCTCACACAGTTTACACTCAACTTAATCTGTGTCCCAAGTGCCGTAACACAACAGATTACATATTTACTTACTAAATACCAGTACTTTTACCACGTTTAAACAACATCTGAACATTTAAATGCCTTTTAAATCTTATGTTCGGCTGTTTTTCTACTGTTTTTAGAGATGGAGGACATGGCAGAAATAATCCTTGACTAATCGATCAATCGGAAAAATGATTATCAGATTAGTCGACTAGCAAAAAAAACATTAGTTGCAGCCCTACTTTAAAACACTAATTTACACTAACCTGCATTAAAAGTACTCTTTCGCATGCTGGCTGCAATTACACATTCTCACCACAGAGGTCCCCAAATCCCCAACTCCTCAAATGCCTAAAACTTACAGACTGACGCTTTAAGGACTGCTGCTTTCATGTGCATTAAACAGTGTAGAACATTTTTAAAGAGCCAATATATTAAGTAATCAGTAGCAGACACATGGATATTATAAACAATATTGTATTATAAAGCAAACTGTGCATAAAAGTATTCAATAATAATTACAAAAAGTGAAATAAATTCTAAAAAAAAAAAAAAAACAAAGCAGGCTCCGGATGCTGTACATGAGCAGTATGAGCATTAAGTATGGAGTACTCACGCTGCAGAGTGCTCTCCAGCTCAGAGCCAGCCTGCAGGAGACTGTAGTAGCCCTCCATGTCTTTCTGGGGCTGGTGAGGAGGGTCCGGGCCCATGCCCCAGCCGACAGCTGGAGATAGAGGCTGGATCCAGGGCCTGCCAGGCCCTCACATCCTCATCCTCCACCGCTCTGCTGGAGCGCCACAGATCCTTCTCCTCCCTCCTCCCTCCGTCCACTGAAGTCCAAGTTCCAAGTCACCTTGAACCAGAGCACTGAACAGTCCAAAAAACCTCTGCAGAGATCCCTCACACACACCAGCACCTCACACCGACCCCCTGCCACACACACACACTCTCACACAGATCTGCTGCCACTGCCAAGAGAGAGAGGTGATGCAATGGAGAGGCTGGCTCACCTTATACTTCACTAACACACACACCCATACACACACACACACACACTGACACACAGAAAGAGGAGGGGCTGAATAGAACAGAAGGAGGAGGAGGAGGAGGAGGAGGATGCTGCTATCCCATCCAAACTGCAAACACTCACCCTCTATGTAGATTCAATCAAATAATGCCAAGCCATAAAATCTCCTCCCTCTGCCCACAAACATCCCTCTCTCTCTCTCTCTCTCTCTCTCTCTGTGGCAGGGCACAGGAGTGCGTCAGTGCTGCTGCAGCTCAGTGGGAGGCTCAAGCTGCTGGCACTGGACCAAACTCCAGAGCTACTCCAAGCTCCTCCCACTCCTGCCCAATCCTCGCTCTTGATTGGACAGTTTGGCTCAGGGGAAGTGGCCCAAACTGCTCCTCCTGTATGAACACTGCTGTGTTTCTTTCTGTGCTGCAGTCTCAGCTGCTGCTGCCTCTGCCTGCCTTCTTTCTGCATACTACCCAAAGCCAGCCCTCTTTTTTGGACACACCTTTACACACATTTAGTGTTTTTATTTAGTTTTTTTTTTCTACATTATAAATGAATAGTGAAATTATCCAGACTATGTAGGAACACATAAGGAATCGTGTAGTAACTTAAAAGAGTTAAAACAAACAAAAAAAACTTCAGCATTTAGATGCTCTTATCTGAGACTTCTAACTCTAACTGATGTTCTGAGTCCTGATGAGTGCCAGTTTCATCATAATGTTTTTGATGATTTTCGAAGTCCGAATTGACTGAAAGTTTTGTTTATTTAGTTGAGTAGTTCTTGATTCTCATAATCTGGATTAGAACATTACTCAAATATTCACTATTCACTGTATACCTGTAACTCTACCTCTTCACTATTTTACAACTGATGCTCTCAAACACATTAAGAGGCAAGAAATTCATGTAATTAACTCTTGATGAGTTCAGCACAGCTGTTAACTGAAAGTCTGAATTCCAGGTGATTCTACCTCATAAAACTGACTGAGAAAAGGTTTACTGGATGGTGTAATTGCTCTCTGAATTTTACTAAATGAACAAAACTATATACTCCAAAACACTAATTTACATTACCCTGCCTTAATAGTGCGTTTCCACATACTCACTGCAATTACACATTCTCACCACCTAAAACTTACAGACTGATGCTTTAAGGACCGCTACTGCTTAAAACAGTGTAGAACATTTTTAAAAAGCCAATATATTGAGTAATTAATAGCAGGCACATACATATTATAAACAATACTAATCTACGAATCTATCTAAAATTCTGTATAAAACATATTCTGTTTTGTTTAACACTTTTTGTTTACTAAACATCATTTCTTTATAGTTTGAATGACGTTAGTATTAATCTACAATGTAGAAAAAAAATAAAATAATGAAAAACCCCCATACACACAAAAATGTAATATAATGCCAAAAAATGAAACAAGGGAAATGAGAGGCATTGTTGCTGCTAAATGTTAAGATTTGCACGCACATGCCGGACACTGCCTGTAGTTTGGTTACAGATACCAGATGCCTTAAGGAGATCATCTGCCCACACACAGGTTCATCCTTAGTGCTGTGAAACTAATCCAATAGCTGGAGTTAACTAATCCACCGGCCACTCTCCCTCTCACTTACTGACACAGCTTTCCTCCATCACAGGGATTATAGTACATCTTTTATACTGATATGGCAAAACTCAGTGGGATACATGTGTGGGGTTTACTGCAGTGAATGAGGATGAGAAAAGTGCATGTAAGTATGTTTTTCAAAAGTATACTTAACATGGAGAAGTACATACTATTAGCATTAAAATGAATACGTACTTAAATACACACTAAATGTACTATTTTGAAACAACTTATGGAAACTTAAGTATATTTTAATTGTAATTAAGCTATAAATACAACATTAGGTTGTGCTTTTGAGTCATTTTTATTCGTATCTTCTGTGAACTTAAGTAGATTTAAAAGTTTTTTAAACATAATTTTTAATACACTTGAAGTATATTGGTATTATTGTAAATGTACTACTTTACGTATTAATGCACATATTGTGTACACCTTAATGACACTGGGGGAAAAAAAAACTAGTTAATGCCGCTACATATATTTTCTATCAACACAGCGTATCATTTAAAGCATATTGCTTAAAAATACATTTTATGGCAATACAGTGAAAGTATATTTAATGTGTTCACTAAGTGTATTAAATAGAAAATGCACTTTTAGTATTCTTTATCTAATTGAAAATACTTTTAATGTTTTTTAATCTTAAGTATCCTACCTTTTCACAGGAGTATGCTGAGAAACCATGATTATATCCCTTGAGAAAAAGATGTATATTTAAATATAACAGTGATGTACTTGATCTGCAAGTATCTGCAGATAATTAAAGTATATATATATTTTTCTCCTTATAGTTGCATTTTTACCTAATTAATCTGCATTTCAGTATACTTTGAAAAAGTTTGTTTTGTACTGGTGATCTACTTAATAAAAATTAATTAAAACTGTTATACTAGAACATGTCATAGGTGCCCTTATGTCTGCAATAAAATTGTACTTCAGTAAAATTTTTAAGCAAATTATTATTTTTTTATGGTGCTCATACAAATTAAAACGGTGCTAATGAACGTTTTGTGTTAAAGCTTTATTTTTAAAGTTTACTTTAGTTTTGTGTAATAAAAAAAAACTTAACAGCTTTACAGCCAATGCTTGCAATGAGATATCTTACTTTTGTTTTTGAATGTGATGTTAAATCTATACTTTAATCACACTTTTAATATGTTTTTAATGTTCAGTCGGACATCTCACACAAATATACTTAATTTGTATCAAATAGTGTTGAAAATAGCATACGACAAGTAAACTCAGTATTCATTTAGTGCAAATTTAGATTATTTTAATTACAAATAAGTAGTACATTTAATACAAATTAGTGGTTCCAAAATAGCGTAATTTAAGTACAGTCCTACTTAGCATAATTTACGTATACTTTTTTTCCACAAGTGATATTAAGATGGTCATGTTGAACAGGTGAGTAAATCTGGTCTTATAAAGCCACTGAATTCAGTAAACTCAGACAACAGCCTCATTGCTTTGAAAATCATTTTATTACATAAAGAATTTTCATGTTTTGAACAGACTGGTCTTAAAGAGGTACATTCAGGTCAGAAGGCCGGAACCTGAGGGTCCAGATAGAGGGTCCTGACACAGGCCGAGTGTTGGCAGCACCGCCCTGACGCTGCACCTCCACTCGCCACCACACCCGGGCAGCCTTATGCACCTTGTTTTTTGGACGTTTTCATTTTTATTTATATATTTTTTTACAAAACAGTGTCTCAAAAAAAGGTTGCATTAAAAATACAATCAAGGTTTTTTTTTTTTTCATTTTGTTTTCAGGCAAACATGAGAATCCAATAATTATCATAAGCTTTGAAAATAGCATCTCTGATGTGGTTCTGTTGGTTAAAGGTCTGTTGGGGGGGGGGGGTTAGAAATACTGCAGGCAGGTGCTTTTCACCCCTTCCTCCCCCTCTCTGAGCTGAACATATACATATACACACTCACACTCACATATATATATATATATATATATATATATATATATATATATATATATATATATATATATATATATATATGTTTATATAAGAGGCGCCGCAAGCTGTATGCGGGTGTGTGCGTGTGCGCCATGGCTCAGGTTAATGATGGTGTCGCCACACATCAGTAGAGTTAAATTAAATACAATTTTGAAGAAAAATCATAATAATGCACTAATAATAATAATAATAATAATAATAATAATAATAATAATAATAGCATAAAAAAATCTCTGCCATACAGTGGGGTGACCGAACCCACAGACTGTTCTATAATAAATCTGATTTATTTTATTTCAGGGAGATAAATAATAATCTGGAATAGAGCTTTAACATTATATTTATAGATATATATATATATATATAGATATTCTCATCTCAAAATTAAAAAATAAAAAATAATGGATCGTGATAAAGAATCTGAGAATCTGAGAGCGCTCGGAGGCAAACAGAGCCGGGCTTAAGATGCTTGGCATCATGACACAGTCAGAGGTCTAACGCACATCTGCTCCCACAGCTAACTAGATACACACATACATACATACTGTACACACACACACACACACATACACACACAACAAACACACAGTCCCTTCGGTTTAAGCTGGAACAGAGTGCAATGCCTTTCAGATCCAAAAAATTGTAACAAATAAAAAATACAAATTAAAATATATACACATATATATTTACCCATTCAAAGACATGCCAAAATCTGCAGTTCTTCATGCCCACTTTGGGCTACTAGCAGATACAAATCAACAGAAATGTGTCGAACAGCATTCATTAAAGGGATTTATACCGAGATCAGACAGCATGCACCATTCCAGACTTAAACCTGCCGAAAGTGATGAGGGGAACCAGAAACGGGGACCCAGGAACAGGAAACAGGGATCTGGGAAACAGGGACCCGGGAATAAGGATCCGGGAACAAGGACCCAAAAACAGGGACCCGGGAGCAGTCCGAGCCCCTCGCTGGGAGCAGGTCAGATCGGCCGAGCGTCCGGGATTACACAGGCAAAAAATCAATTGGCACGAGCTGATCATTCTCAACCATAATAAAAAAAGATTCATGTCATAAAAATAGAACATTTGTGAGTAAAATTACACATCGCAATAAATACATCAAATCGAATCACACCGTCAAAAACGAACAAACAAAAGAACTGATAATCATCAGTAATGATGTAGAAAGTGATTGAAATCGAAGTTGTGGGCGTATAGAAATGGAATGTAAGAAGAAGCACAAGGAAGGAAATAAAGAGGGGGCTGGGGAGTGGAGGATTAGCGGTGGTTGGGAGGGAGGGGGGTGCAGGGCAAGGCTATGCTATGCTATGCTTGGCTAGGAACACTATGCTAACAACTCAACAACCGTAGTACCAATCACACTGGTACAGTGGCACAACCTACGCAGGGCAATAAAAACACCAAAACAATAAAACAGCAACAATAACGATGATGATGCATCACAGTGGCACTATCTCCTGCATGCAGGAGCTCTGGATCTGGCACTTTATATACTTTATCTGTATGATGCCACCATACCCCACCCATCAAACCTCACTCACTCATTCATTCAAGCACTGTGCAGGAGGCTGTGTCCCAATTATATACTACGCACTAATACACACTAATATACACTAATAATATAAAGTATATTTTATCTACTACATAATCTTACAAGTGCAGATGTAGTAGGTTAATACACAAAATATGAACATAATAACCCATTCCTGAGCCTCGTTATAAACTATTTATTCTAACAGATGTTCCAGATGTGCGAAGCTTCTGCCTTACAACTTTGCAATGCATTACACTGCATTGCATTGTGGGATATAGAGTGCATTGAAATCACACTCATTGAGAACTGATCACTTCTGAATGTGTATTATGGATTTATGGATATTTAAGTATACCGATACTCAACTGTGACAGTTTGATCTGTATTAATATACACATATATTAATAACATATGCAAAACAAAACCAGTTAGTTAGTATTAGTAATTAGTACACAATTGGGACATACCTGCTGTCTGCATTCTACGTGTTTTTAAGTGCATGCTTTCAACATCAGTGAGCACTGATTGGTTGGAACAGATCATCAATGCAATATACATTAAATGCAAATAAAAAAATCTAAATAAATTGCAATCAGGCCCGTCACTATAATTACTTCACAGATTTAATGTACACTATATGAACATAACCTAAATGAGTAACATTGAGAGTTAAGAAAGTGCTAATTTTATGATTTTTATTAATTATATATAGACATTTGCAGATTTAATTAAATGCTTTAAAATATGTTCTATCACAATTACAATTAGAATTTTCAGTAATGTTTCTAATCAAACGTGAGACCTTTTTATGCAATGCTTGAATAGAAATTCTCGATAATTAGGCATGTAATATCAGGGATAAAATCAACAAAAAATGTTGGCCTGTTAAAAGTAATCAGTGATTTTATTTAAGTTTTTTTTTCTGGATGTTTAAACATATTTGTATTCCAATTTTGATGTCTAAATATTATTTGCATAAGAATAATTAAAAATTAAAAGCAAGGTGTAAATCGTTGCTGTCCTATGAAAAAGACTTTTCTACATTTTTGTCAATTTTTAATTTACTACATAATTTGAACAGAGAAACTGTCCCTTACACGGTTTCAAAATTTCTTGATGAACGGACCAATAGAAACTCTTCAAAATGACCTGAAATAAACTCTTTTTACATTGACTTCCACTGAAAGTTAACAAGGTTTTTTTCTCTCTCCTGTAAAGTTACTGTTTTGGAGATAAGTGTTTTTCATTGGACAGTGATGAAATACATTATTATATTGTTGTACTGTCATCATATCAGTCAATAAATAGTCCTAAAATGACAATACTATTGTTTATCAGAAATATTTCTCAGAAAGATTGTGGTAATCGAGACGAACCTGATTGCAGATACAGTGATTATCCTCCACCCTACACCTCCTCATCACATCCTGATCACACTGATTAACCTCCACTATCTTTCAGCACTAAGGATATCAATATCATCATCATCATCATCATGAAGCATCCCCATACAAACACTCTTACACACGTGTGCCACACCACACTAATCCCTAATCCAGAACCAGATATAAAAGCAACATTTTCTTTTTTTTGGCGTCCAGCAAAAAAAACACATGACAGAAGATCCAACACATCTAACTCAGATTTAGCTCAACACAGTGATCCCTGCATCGTCAGAACAAAGTAACATCACTACAAAACTCTCATATGTGAACTAGGGGTGGGCTATATGACATAACATTTATCATATTGTGATAAAAAACTGTAATAAACAATAAGCTTTGAAAATTTCCTGGATATGGTCATATTTTCATTGTAAAGACGCTGTAATGCTGTTCAACTGGATCTAGTACAGCTTATTTTAAATAAAAAGTAGCATTTTGGTATATTCTGTCTGTGTGACAGAATATTGTGATAAATACAATTATTTTATATTGTATATTATTTTGTTGTTTTGTAGTGTTGTGTTTAAGCCCCGCCCACTAGAAAGCCGTGCTGTGCTCGGTCGTTAGATCCCACTGTTCTGATTGGATAAAAAGCAAAAAACAGTAAGACTTTATAGTAAAGGTCACAAATAATGACAGTAATAAACATTGTTAAATGGATAAGTAATGTCTCAGCTAATTAATTAATTAACTAACACTAGTTAAAAATTGCTACTAATTGTGATGAATTGAGACATTAATCCGAGTGGTCCAGCCGACTAAGGCACTGCCACTATGATCGGGGGATCACTGGTTCGAATCCCGGTCATGCAGCTTGCTATCAGCTGCCGGAGCCTTGAGAGCCCAATTGGCCTTGCTCTTTCCCCTCATTACTCCTAGGGTGATGTGGATCAGCACAATGCATCTGTGAGCTGATGTATCAGAAACGAGTCACTGCGCTTTCCTCCGAGCGTGCTGTGATGCTACTCTACAATGCTGAATCAGCAGCACTTTAAAAAAAAAAAGAAGTGGAGTCTGACTTCACATGTATCAGAAGAGGCATGTGCTAGTCTTCACCCTCCTGGTGTTGCGGCGTTAGCATTGCATAGCTAAATTGGGGAGACAAGTGGGATAAAATGGGGGTTATTTTTTTATTCAGATTTTATGAATATGATAGTGTGTTTCTCTTTATTATGGGAGTTTTTTTTTCTTTTACAATTTGATACATATATATTTGCAGTACATCACCTTACTTAAGAGTATTGTGCATTACGATTTGTATTGTATCACTAAGTTGTAGTCAATTCACAGCCCTGATAAATATCATGCATTATGAAAATGTCTTTAAATATCACAATATGATATTTTCACCATATCGCCCACCCCTAGTGTGAACTAAAACCAAAACAATTAAATCACACGCATAAAACAACACGCGATGAAAGCGGCCAAACCCTGCTGAGCCCAACACACAGTGTGTTTGTGTGTGTTTGTTTTTGTACTCATAGGGTTCAGGGCTGTCAGTGCAGCATTTTATAGAGAGCTCACAATCAAAAAAGCTCAAAATCACAGAACTCTTTTAAAACTACGGTTTGGGCCTGAGCCACGTCCGATCACAAAGAGGGTCAGAACTGTTTCTGCTAAAGAATAAACCCAGGAACTTGAACTACGTAATCTGCAGTGATAGTCGAGGAATGTGGTGGATGGGTGGGTGTTGGTGTGAGGAACCAAAGAAGAACCAATGAGGAACCACTGAGGAACTATTGATGAAGCAATGAATGTAGGAATGTCCCATCACCACATATGCATTCACGCCTCAGGAGGCTACATTTCCAGTAGGCTGACTGGAAGAGAACGGGGAGGGTCAGGCACATGCCTAGGCAATGGACGGATCATGGAAAGGTCATGGCTGATTCAAAAGATTTAAAAAAAAAATAATAAAAAAAAAAAAAGCCACACAAAAAAAAAAAATGGCCCCAAAAAACTGCCACATGCTGTGAGAGCCAGTGGCACAATATGCTATGCTTGAGTGAAGTCATGCTACAGAGAGAGGGAGGAACGGAGGAGAAGGAGAGAGAGAGAAAGAGAGAGAGGGAGAAAGGGATAGAAAGATAGAGGGGAGGATAAATTAGATTAAAAAAACGAGGGCGGGCACTCTGCTGAATCTGTGCCTGGTCTAATTGTTCTCCCGTCCTCTTCTTTATATTCTTCGCTATTCTTTTTCGTGCCAGGCGCTCGTTCGCTCGTCCCCATTTTCTTGATTTTCTGGTCTGTTTTTTGAGCAGGCAGCAGGGAAAGCAGCCAGCTTGGCTCACACTCGATGTCCTTTCAGCAGCTTCCGCCCCGCTCTGACCTGCGTCCTTCAGTAGCGCTCGTTCAGATGCTTGTAGGACAGCGGGGTGACGGCAGCGATCTGCAGAGAGACAGAGCGACAAAAAAAATAAATAAAAATCACACACTTCTCTTACTGAGAGCACGAGTTTACCAGCTGTACCCAACCAGGTTAATGTAGAGCGACCCAAATTATTTCCCCAAATTACTTCAAAATCGTACAGTACGCATTTATTTGCATGTGTGTTGATTTTTTTGGGCCCAAGCAGAACATTTTCTTTTAAATGCTTCATCTTTGATCACAAGCCAGGAGAAAGCTGGCAAATACTCAGCGACGGATGGGATGTTAGGCTACAAAAAAAGTTTGCATTAAAAAAAGTTCATGGTCACCCCTTGATGCAAGAAAAGTTAGTAAATTATGCAAACAAAAAAAGCAAACACCGTTTAAAAAGAAAAAGAAAAAAAAAAAAATTCTAAAATATTCAAATCAGTGCCAATAAGGTTAGTCTCTTTATTTGGCATTAAAAAAACCTTTAGAGGACATCTGTATTTGGACAAAGTTGGGACAGTACACAGAATGCAATAAAAAAAATAGACGGTGGGGAAAAACAAAACAAAACCAAAAATAATGTTTTTCTGTTTAAGTTCATTTAATTAATTAATATTATTCATCTGTGAATATGGGATAAAAAAGAAAAGAGAGTAAAAGAAAATGCATTTTTAATTTGCATCTTTCCACACTGTCCCAACTTTGTTTGATTTGAGAATGTTCTGATTAAACTGGACTATATAAAATGAAGGAACATGATTAAATTGTTTGGAAACCCGTATTAAAAACATAGAAAGCCTGCATTGGCCATCCCCAGTAACATGAATATATACTGTAATAACATGACTTAACATAAAATCAATTTCACCAATGAAAAAACAGATATCAACCATGTCTACTGTTTAGAAGAAATCACTGTATAAAAAAAAGAAAGTCTCCACCTGGATGTAAGTAAGTAAATGATGTGGGGTTGGTTGATGCTGCAGTTGGTCTGCAGGTTTAGGTTCAGCAACAGTATGTGCTGAAAGAATGAGGTCAGCTGACTACCTGAATATACTGAATATAGACCAGGTTATTCCATCAATTGATTTTTTCTTCCCTGATGAACACGGGCATAGTCCAGAGTCCAGATCTTAACCTCATTGAGAATCTTTGGGATGTGCTGGATGGAGAAGAGCTCCTTTGTGCAGTGGTCAGACTCTACCATCATCAATGCTGCTGCAAGATCTTGGTGAAAAATTAATGCAACACTGGATTAAATAAATCTTGTGACATTGCAGAAGCTTATTAAAACAATGCCACAGTGAATGTGTGACCTTTTTTTTGGTGGCGACTTTTTATTTTTTTTGTCCAGGCAGTGTATCTATATCTATGAAATATTTTTAATAAATAACTAGAAAATAGGAAAAATGGTTGATATATGGTTACTCATTGGGCTCATTTGGCTCAAAAGTTTCTTCATCACAGCCCAAAGTTAATAATAATAATAATAATAAAAAAGTGTTTTTTGAAACATTTCCTCCCACAGGTTTAGATCATGTTAGGCTAAACGTGATTGGTGATTTCGTTAGTGCAGCAGCCTGTGGCACTGAGAGCAGGTCATTGGCTGAGTCGGTGGAGGGGGAGCCGTGGCGCCCCCATTACTTTACCTGGCCGTTTGAAGGAGGGAGCCCTCTGACAGCTGAGAAGAACAGAAAAGTGGGTTTAATACCAGTGAGTGGGTGATGCTCTGCACCTGAATGCTGCCATTAAGCATCATCCACACATTCACAGCAGGCCAGAGGCATCACACAGCAGCCACACGCTCAGCATGCAGGGCACGAAGCGCCGGTTAACGGTCCAATCGCTCGACCAAAACAACGCCACACTGACGAGGTCAAGGCAGGTTAGGTATTACATGGGGTGAACATGCAGCACAGGCCACGACTACAACACACACTCACACACACACACAGGACAAACGCTAAAGGACAACCACACTAAATTACTGTCACACCAACACAGAGACACAGAGACACAAAAACATATATATATTAAATATGACACATTTAGTCAAACACTCTCTCTATCAATCAAACACATACACACATACACGAATACACACACGGATAAAGCCCTAACCACAAAAAAAGATTCCCCAGACCAACATGGCTGAAAGGGTTTAGTCCATTAAATGCAGACCGAATCAGAGTCAATTTCAAAGAGCACATGCAGGGGCTTCAGGAGAGCGGACTTTCTCTAGGAGGCTGAAAAGAAACGTAGTCAGTTGGTTTGTCTGAAGTTGATTTCGTCTGATATCCCACCTCAAATACCAGGAAACAAAGCGTGTACAATGTAAAGGCATAAAAATACATTACATCATCTTATTGTTCTCCACAGCACTCTGTAGTTTTTTTTAATGCTCAGAATAAACCACCACAGGGCAGCTATTATTATTATTACTTGGGTGGTGGGTGATTATTATTCTCAGCACTGCAGTAATAAGCACTGATTGATTAGCATGGTGGTGGTGTATGAGGTGTTAGTGTGTGTCAGAGTGGATCAGATACAGCAGTGCTGCTGGAGTTTTTAAACAATGTCTTCACTCACTGTCTTCCACTCTATTATATGTCCCTCATGCCTACCTACAGCTGCTGCACCTTGTAAAGTAAAGAAAGATGGAGACAGAAGATCATACATTGAGACTTTAGAAACCATTTCTATTTTTAATGCCAGGTTCACACTACACAACATTTTGAGTCGCCAGTCGTTGTGCTGTTCACACTACACACCTCGTTGTGCTGTAATCACAGGTCCTACAATTGTTGAGACTTCCACACTATACGACTAATCAGCAACATAGAATCACATATTACACAATTTTATGTTTTGTCCACTGGGTCTTACAGTCTTCAAATGTTGAAGAATCATTTTTTAAATAATTCCTAAACTAACAATTTTCTCCTTGGTGTTTAACATGATTGAAGCTTGATCTTTCTTGATTCTATTCTACAAACAAGCTATGAATACTTTCAAAGTAATCAATTTGCTGCACAGGTTGTGTTGGTCATCAGCAAGTCATTCATCACTGTCCACAGGACGCTGCACACAGGACACCTGTGGCTGGATATTTCTGGTTGTTTGACTATTCTCAGTGCATATAATGAGGTGTTTAAGAACTCCAGCAACACTGCTGCTGTATCTGATCCACTTGTACCAACACCTCATGCACCACCACCACCACCATGCTAATCAGTAATAATCACTGCAGTGCTGAGAATGAATGCTCAACAATCCAAATTATAATATCTGCTCTGTGTTGCTGTGGGACCATTGAAGAACAGGGGAAAAAGAGAATAACATTTTTGTAATTGTGTAATCATGGTGGCATTGATTAAACTAAATAAAAACAGTGTAAAATCCATCTAAAGTTCAATTCCAAGCCAGCATTCGCTGACATCCTACCTGCTCCTGGTATGTGAGGTAGGATACAATCAAATGGCACCAATGTCTTTGTCTACTAATGTCTTTTCAGCCAACCAGCACCGAGCTGACCCAACAACAGGGAGACACTGAGTGGTAGTAAGGACAGAATTGAATAGATATCCGGTAAAGTAGGTAAACTGCTGTCTTTAGACTCTACTGAGAGGGAAGACGCCCCAGCAGTGAACCAGGGCTTACAGGACTGAGTAAGGGCTCTGACTGGTGAGTCTGGTACCTGTTCATATGACAGTATTGGACTCGTCTGAAAAGGTTCTCATGAGCAGAGGCCTGATGGAAGACCTGGACTGCCTGGCCTCCGCACTTGTCTGAATTTTCTTCTTCTGGAAGGGGGGTGAGGTGGGTGAAAGACAGTTAGCACATAATGGAAAAGACGCTCAACCAACACACACACACACACACACACACACACACACACATTCGTACACACTGAAAAACAAAATACACTTCCCAGATCCTCTTAGTTCCTAATTAGTTCCATCCAGAACCGTGTCTGTAATGAAGTGTAGAAGAACTGCACACAATTTTAATAATGTCAATAAATAAACGTTTATGTGGTCTAATGTTTTCAATATGGAGTCACCAAATATTTAGCAACCAAAAAATTATATGAAAAGTTAAATTTTTTTATACAGAACAATGACTACCTTATTTTTCGGACTATAAAGGTGCACCTAAAATCCGACAATATGCCTTATAATCTAGTGCTCCTTATGTATGAATTCTACCAGTCAGGTATTAAGGAGCAGTAAAGCCACTCCTCTGTTATAAGGGTGAGTTTTAAGTAAAGTTTCTCCAGCACTGAGGCTGGGTGCAGCAGCATTAGCATTAGCCGCTAACAGCAGTGCTAACTCTTTCGCCGTACAATGGCGAGTGCATTGCTGGGTTAAAACAAGCTACGTGGGAGGAACTGCTAACTGATAGCTCCTGGCTTACAGGAACACTCAGGGTTTCTCAGTCTAGTGCTATCGGGCGGCATTTACGTCCCACTAGCTTAGTGGCTAATGCTAATGCTGCTGAACCTAGCCTTAGTGCTGGAGAAACTTCACTGAAAACTCACCCTTAGACAAAATAGTGGAAATCTAAGCTTACTGTAAATAAACAGAAGTGCTTTACTCACCCAAATACACGTTTTTTTTTTCAGGAGAGAAATCTGTGTAGATTAACATCTAGTGCTTGTTTGACTTTGAAAGAAAATGTTTTTTTTTTTTTTTTTTTTTTTTTAGAATTACAGTTTTGTTTATTAGGCGCTTCCCCCAGCTTTAACATAAGAAGGGAAATATGGCGAGACCCTTGCTCATTTCGATGTAGGCATCTTAACTAGTGTCGCTTAATGCCTCTTATAATCTAGTGCTCCTAATAGCCTGAAAAATACAGTAGTTTATTTTAAGCCATATTACAGTGTTTCCTCTAGACCTAGGATTTATTCAGCAGCTGTGGCAGCCCCACACTCCAACCCCCTCCCATGGCAGCGCTGCTGTATACAATACTGGCAGGAAGGGAGTTGGCAGCTGACAAACAGCAGGTTTAAGTTCATTTTTAGGCTCTACTCACATTCAGCATTAGTTAATTTCAATTCTTTTTTCTGTGTAATGAAACATGTATAAATTCTACTCTGGTAATTGCATTAAGGCTATTTAATTTATACCGTGGTGAAATGGTGAATGGCCTTCAGCCAAATGTTTCAGTGCATCCCTTGTTTTTACTGCTGTAGTCGTGTGAGGTAAACAGAATTATCATCAGTAGTAGTGTCATGAATTTCATGAGCTGGGTTCAACACACTGAAGTCAACAGTCAACAAAAACTCACAGGAAATTATGTACCTTATATACACACACACACTCATTCAAACTCTCACATTAAAACACACACACACACACACACACACACACACACACACACACACACACTCTGTTGGTGATAGCCCGCAGCAGCTGTGGTGGAGTACGAGGTAGGCTTGGCTGAGCACGCATGCGGGTACACTCTGCGATCTGCGTGCTGCATTCACCTGACCGGGCATGCAGAGACAGAGAGCAGGCAACTGGGCAACAGGCAGCCGAGACTCTGCAACACACTCTGCAGCCTTCACACACTCACACACACTAACACACACACCAGGAGGACACCCATCCTCCACCGAAGGGCCACACCAGAGTGTGTTTACATGCCTTTATAATCTGATTACTGCAGAACATCTTCAGCAAGAGTTTATCAGCAATCACATCAGCACATTTACACAGATAAGATTTATCTGAGTAATCAGATCATGAGAAAACTAAAATTTTACATGAGTCAGACAATAATTTCATGTGAAATGTGATTTATTTGTCACATAAAACCCCAACTTTACAGCACAGCTCGCTTAAGCTGTTTTCACGTATGCACAGTCTGAGAAACTCCAAAGTACTTCAGTTAAAAGTACACAGGAGTTAAAATCTAGCTCTTTTTATCAGATTTTTTTGTAGTGCAATTTTTTTTCACAAGTGATTAATCCGGAAACTTAAACACATTTATTTGTCAATCAGTAATTTGATCAAGTTTGGCCCCATTTTTCTCCTGTAATTCACATAAAAGCAGTTACAATACTAGTTTTATTTAGCAATGTAAACACAGAAACACAGTGTCGATACTGTTGAGTTGACTGGGTCGATTCCGTTTAGAAAAATAAGGATTAAATATTATGAATAACTCTGCTGCTGATACAGTATTGCCAAGTAGCATCACAGCGACTCGGTTCTGATACATCAGCTCACAGATGCCTTTTGCTGATCTACATCACCCTAGGAGCGATGAGGGGAAAGAGTGCCATCTACTGCACCCACCCAGAGAGAGCAAGACCAATTGTGCTCTCTTAGGGCTCCGGCAGCAGATGACAATCTGCATGACCGGGATTTAAACCAGTGATCTCCTGATCATAGTGGCAGCACTTGTTGGACCACTCAATGTCCAGCTTAGATTTCTATTTAACATTTGAAAATATCCATTATAGAAAATTTCATTGTTAAGACGGAAAATTGTATGATTAATTAATTTGTAGATCTTACTTTGATCTAAGAAACTGGAGTCTTACATAGAGTTTACATGAACACTTAGTAATCAGATAACTGCAGTAATTACAATATGAAATGTTTTTTTTATGCATGTAAACACACTCACAGAAAACTCATTTACAATCCCGTCACACATCAGCAAACGATCACGCTGCTTTACATCTGCTTCACACTCACAGCCCAACACCAGAGGCCCTCAAACACCCAAACTACCCAACATACAGCCCACACACGGGTTTCCCCTGATACACCCGCAC
This sequence comes from Astyanax mexicanus, assembly GCF_023375975.1. Lineage (NCBI taxonomy): Eukaryota > Metazoa > Chordata > Actinopteri > Characiformes > Acestrorhamphidae > Astyanax > Astyanax mexicanus. Next base: position 47,706,000 of record NC_064417.1, read on the forward strand.
ACCCCCCCCCACACCCAGACCCAGACACACGTATGCACCTCCCAGAGAACAGGGCAAAGATAAGGGCATAGGAGGCAGGCACAACACCAGGCAAAGAGACAGGAGAAGCCCAGGAGAGGAGAAGGTGGGAACATAACATAACATAAAGGAGAAGATGAAGAAGAAGGAGAAGAAACAGAAGGAGAAGAGGGAAAAGAGCGAGGCAAGAGACCTCAGTCACTCCAGGAAAAGCTGTGAGTGCTGGTAGTCTGCGACAGCATGAAGATAGTAGAAGTCCCAGAGGAAGGAAGCCGCCGTTTCATCTATAGCACCAAACACACACACACACACAGGATCGGGAAAGAGGGAAAGAAGACAGACAGAGAAAGAGGAGTAAAAGCACAAAGAGAAAAGAGAAGGGTTAAAAGAGCGTTTAGAGAGAAATGCAAGAAAAGAAATTAAGCAATTCCCCTGCAACCAAAACACCGCCCTCTACCACAGTCACTCTCTCAAGATCAAAGATCTGTAAAATATAATAAATTAAATGAAACTTATCGGCGGATTAATGCGGTTCTTAAAGCGCCTGCAGATCTAAAAGTTCCTGAAGTGTGAACCCTGCTGGAATTTGCTCAGGGAAAGAATTAATACTCTGAAACGCAGCAAGACTTCCCAACAAATTACAGCAGTCAGAGGAGATTAAGGCATGTCTGGAATGTGTACGGTTGTGTAATAGAATTTATACAATCATAAGATATTCAGAGGAATTCACATCTTATTGTGCATGCATAGTTAAGAATGAGCCAAAGTTCCGATTTAAATAAAAGTGGAACAGTAACAGTAGAAACCTTTCTTGGGTAAATTTGATCTAATTCTCATTATAGCACTAAAACGAATAAAAGAAATGCATAAATGGCTATGAATGTGTTGATAATTTTATTGAAAAATACAATATTTTGTAAAATACAAATACTTTTTTTTTTTAGCATTTTATTAGGAACACTATGCTATTTAGCTCAAATTAGCCCTTCCAGAACCAGCTACCACATGAACATTACCAGAAGTGGCTCAAGTCGCTTTTTTTTTTTAAAGAGCACTTTTACTTTTAAGTCTGTATCTCTAGTACTTTATACATGTCCTGTCTCGACTGGAGGCGTTCAAATTAATCTTAGTTTATTAGACTAGTTTACAAGAAATGAACTACTTTCTTCAAATTGGACATTCTTGTTACGTTATTTGCATCGTTTCTAATGTGATCTGGAGTTTGCACAATCAAAAACACCTTTATTGCTTAGAGAAATTGTTTTAAATCAGTTTAGATACATAAAACTGCATCTGCACAGTACTATAGCTAGCTCACAGGCCGGAATCGGGTTCAGTGAACGGATCGTTCCCATGGATTGGCCTCATTACCTGATAATTAGCTAATACAACAAATTTTGTTAAGATCAGGACCAATATCCTATTCAATGATCATATCGGTGCATCCCTATCCCTAACAACCTTATTGATAAAAAAAACTATACATGCATATATACGCTATAAATCTATGATTGATCTGTGCATTTACCGTATTTTTCGCACTATAAGGCGCACTTAAAATTTTCCCCAAAAAAATGATGGTGCATCTTATAATTCCGTGCTCCTTATGTACTAATTTTTCAGTCAGGTATTAAGGAGCAGTAAGGCCATTCATTAGCATTAGCCACTAACCGTTCTAGCTCTTTTGCTGATCATAGGCGAATATATCAGCCTGTAGTCTGCTGCTAAGCCTGGCTAGCACTGCTGGAGCAGCATTAGGATTTGTGCTAGCTGTTCAGAGGTGAGTATATCAGACTATAGCCTGCGTGTTTACCATGTTAAAACAAGCTACGTGGGATGAACCGCTAACTAATAACACCCTAGCTTAACTGAACACAGGGTTCCTTAGTGTAGCACTGTCGGGCAGCATTAGCGGCTAACCACTAGGAGTGCTGGAGAAACTTGGGAATCTAAGCTTACTGTAAATAAATGGAAGCACTTTAAATAAACAGTTTTCCGGAGAGAAATCTGTGTAGATTAACAGCCAGCACTCGTTTGATTTGAAAAGAAAATGTCATTTAAAGATTTACAGTTTTGTTTACTTAGCTTAGCTTTACTTAACTCGGTTAACGTACCGAACCACCACCACCCATCAGCGAGATCTGCTGAATTTTAAGGAAAAGACTGCAACACCCTGTTCCTTACTAGTGTTGCATAAAATGTGCCTTATAATCCGATGCGCCTTATGTATTAAAAATATACCAAGAAATAGAAATTCACTGATTGTGTGCCTTATAATCTGGTGTGATTTATAGTGATACAGAGAAAAATACGGTATGTATAACATGTATAGCATCTACATGTTCTACTCTTAAATTACACCATGAAAAGCAGCTATAAGCAATTCTTCTGGGAAGTAACGCAAAACATCTGTTTCTTCCGATTCAAATGAACTGTGACAGCTTATTAAATAACTTCTGAATTATGAAATGAATATTAGAGACGCCGCAGACGCCATTTCTCAACAGTTGGCAGTTTTAATTGACGGGCAGCATGCTTGGAGAGGCATGTGGGGGAGCAGATCAGCTCCATATGTTCCTCCACACAGGGCAGCCTACTTAGCAAATGTCACTTATTAAAGAGTCTTGCTTGTTATCCATCGTCCATTTGGCCGAACGAGTTGTAGTGGCTGGAGGGCTGTAATTATCAGGAAATGATGCTGATTGTAGTGCTGCCCACTCGGTTCGGTCAGATGGCTCGTCGTGATAACAGTATATTGGCTGGTGTGGTACTGCAGGCTTAAGTAACGGCATGGAAACAATTTTTAATTAGTGCTACAGAAGCAGATAAGACACCAGGGCGGAGGAAAGAGGAAACAGAGGAAGAACAATGTGTACAATCTGTCTGATTGACTTCCTGTCACTGTGACACATAGCTTAGGCCGAGTGCTAACAGCTTCAACATGAGCAGAGATCCAGTCAGGAACAGGTTACAGATGTAAAACATAACCCTCAGATCTAGACACGTGGCAATATTTAATAATACACTCATACAATAATATCAAAGATCTTTAGATAAGCAATGGAACTGTAAAGGAACTAATAATATGCAATCATACTATGATCTCATCCTGTGTTTGATGTTGGTAGAGCTTCAGTGTATTGAAAAAGTATTAAAACCACACATTTTACTTATTTTATTTATTTTATTTACTTTAATTCACTAAAATATTTAAAAATGATGCATCATTTTTCAAATTTTCAATTTCTTGCTACTTTGTGTTGATATATCACATTAAAATCCCAATGAAATACATTTAAGTTTGTGTGTGTAACATAAAAAAGGGTATGAATACTTTTTCAATGCACTATTTTACATTGTAGTATAGTGTAGCTACAAGTTGACCAATTGGAGAGTCTTTTGCACAACACTAAAGAATGCAGAGGTGATCTTTTATAATGGATGTGCTCCACTAGGATAATAAATAAATTAACGAATACATAAAGAGAATCAGAGAGAAATAAAATATATTAATAAAGATATAACAGCAGACATGTATTATTACACTGGCATGCCAAATGATATGGATATGGGACCAGTATTGTGCCACTGGTCTGTGTTCAAATTAACTCTCTCATAAGACAACACCTTATAACGTACTGTCCCATGACTTTTGGCATGTGAGTGTAATGTGTTTTTAAAATATTAAAAGAATGCTACAATAACATTAAAAAACAGTGAGAAATAGTTGGGTAATCATCATTTAATATACATATGATATATAGTACCAGTTAAAAGTTAGGATATACCTTCATATAAATTCAGTGTTTTTTCATTATTTTAAAATGTTCTGAAATTTTAAAAAGTTAATATGGAAATTTACTTAATATACAAAAATGTGTCTAAAAAACAGAATATCTTTTATATTTTAGATTCTTTAAAGTAGCACCTCTTGCTTAGATGATCAGTTTTGCACATCTCTGCTGGATTTTCTTATTCAGCTTTATGAGGAAGAGTCACCTGGAATTCAGGCTTTCAGTTAACAGCTGTGCTGAACTCATCAAGAGTTAATTACTTGAATTGAGTTTCTTGTCTCTTAATGTGTTTGAGAGCATCAGTTGTAAAGTAGTGAAGAGGTAGAGTTACAGGTATACAGTGAATAGCTCTATTTATGTAATTGTTCTAGTAATGTTCTAATCCAGATTATAGTAAGAACTACTATTTTCAAGAACTTTGAAAGTATCCTCATCTGCAGTTGCAAAGACCAACAAAAAAGTTATGATGAAACTGGCTCTCATCAGGACAATCTTTTAGCAGAGTTTCCAGCCTCAGAAACCACAAGTTAACAGCTTCCCAGATAAAAGCATCTTCGCAGAGTATTTTTAGTTTTTAGATGACTTCAGTATTAATTTACAATGTATTGAAAGTAAAAAAATCATAATATTGAATGTGAAGGTGAGTTCAAACCTTTGATTGGTACTGTATATAAAGGGTATTCTTAAGTATTACACAATATTGTGACATTGTATCACATCAAAAACAATGAAAAACAGGTAAATGTGATCAGAGGCACATTTCTCTATCAGCACATGTCTACTCTGATTGAGAGAAAGTGGTAAGAAATGGATGCTGGAGTTGGAGAAGGCCAAAGAAGAAAGAGATGAAGTACCAACAGCAATAATAAAATAAAACCAGAGCAAACAGGAGCTAAAGTTTATGATGGATATAAAGACCTTCACCGTTAAAGAGGTAAAACAGAATGGGATATATAACTCCACAGCAGCAGATAGACGGGAGGAAACTAAACAGAACATACGGCTGTAAAACTGGTGAATTAAACAGAAAGGAGGGAGAGGAGGAGGAGGAGAAACGATAGAGAGAGAAGCAGAAGGGGAGGATGGGCAGCGTACCTGTCGAGCGTGAGGACCTCTGGGCTTGCGGAAGACCATCAGGAGGATGTCAGGCAAAAGACTGAGGAGGATGAGGAGGATGATGACCAGCCAGGCCGACACAGAGCTCAGCATGTTGGCAAAGACGAAGTACAGCCGCTGCTGTTTCAGAAACGGCCTTTAGAGGATAAAGAAAGACCCTGTTTACACCTTGTTTGTATACTGATACATTTTAGCCACATGCATGTACTAGTGAAGCTCAAAAATTAGAATATAGATGAAAAGTATGTTTATTTCAGTAATTTAGTTCAAAATTAGAAAACCATGTATTATATAGATGTATTACACACAGAGTGATCAATTTTAAGCTAACAAAAACCCAAAAATAAGTATCTCAGAAAATTTAAATATACTATGGCGGTGTGGGCAGTGTGCCAAGTCCTGCTGGAAAAAGAAATCCACACAATCATCATTGACCATGCTTAAAGTGAAGAGACGCACAGTTCAAGCTGCTTGACTTCTAGTGTGAAGTTTCCACCAATCAGTGATGGTTTGGAGAGACATGTCATCTGCTGGTGTTGATCCACTGTGTTTTATTATCAAGTCTAAAGTCAGTGCAGTTTTGTTTTCCCAAAAATGTGTACAGCACTTCATGCTTCCCTCTGCTACTGACAACTTTTATGGAGATGCGGATTTCATTTTCCAGCAGCACTTGGCACACTGCCCACACTGCCCAAAGTACCAATTGGCCTTATATAATATTCTAATTTTCTGAGATACAAATTTTTGGGTTTTCATTGGTTGTAAGACATAATAATCAACAAAGAAAAAAGAAATAAACACTTAAAATAGATCACTCTGTGTGTAATAAATCTATACAATATATGATTTTCACATTTTGAACTGAATTACTGAAATAAAGTAACTTTTTAATGATATTCTAAATTTTAGGAGAAATCAGTTATTTTTATTTTATTTTAATTTGAACATCTTTTTATAATAAAACATTGATTTCTCACAAAAGTAAGAAACGGTTTCTACAAAAAAAGTAATTAATACTTCACGTTTACAGACGTATTTAAGAGCTAAGTGATATATCTGTTTGTGTGGGCAGTTTTTCTTTCAAATAAAATGTAATAAAATAATGATTTGACTATTAAACAGCATTGAACAGCAGTTTATGCAGTTTTCCTCTGTTCTCTCACCATATAATTCCTCCCCAGAAGAAGCTGAAGAACACATAGAAGGCCAGAGAGCCCCAGATCACAAAGTGATTGATCCACGTCCAGTGCCGCGTGTCCAAGGCCAGCTGAAAACGAGCAGCATGAAAAATGTCTGATAACTCTGATTCAGCCAGACACTGATTTTATATAATAATTATTATACAATACATATAATTAGAAGCCAAAAATGATTATTTTCTCAGGGCTGACCTTTAGTGTGACAGTGAAAACAAGGACCGTAAACACTATTGTTCCATAGGACCAATTTCCAAACACCTGGAAAGAAAGCGCAGAAAAGAAAAGGTGAAAAAGCCGATTTCATTACAGCTCACAGCAGGAGAACTCTGCAGAAACGGAGAGGGGAGGAGCTCTGACCTGGCCATTGTCCTGCAGCGCTGGGTTGCTGAACAGATATTTAACACCAAAGAAGAAGAGAAGCCCCTGGAAAATGCCCAGTACAGTCCAGTACAGGAAGGGACCCCATTTTAACATGGCGTTCTTTGCTATCTCCCTGTTAGAAAGGAAAAAAAAAAAATACAGAAAAAGAAGAGAAAAGAAGAATCATGTTAATATAAATAAAAATATTTGTCTTTGGTATAAAATTCCTGTAATTCCTGTTATTAAATCACCTTCATCAACAGAAATCAATCAAACTTTAATCAAACTCAAGATACTTTGACTGTGGCCCTAATTTATAGTATTGTCAAATATTATACAGTAAGTATAGTAATTACATTAAAGTAAGACCAAGCTTAATCAAATATGATACATAAAAATAATCTTAGAAACAGTAAAAAAAAAAACATCTCAAATAAAATAATTGTAAAAAAATTAAATATTATGATAGAGTAAAATAACTGAAAGCATGTGAATGAAACAAAAACACATAACAAAAAAAAATATAAAAACGAAAAGCAAGGGGGAAAAAAGCTATTTATTTAATAATAGAATGAGGGCACATAATTAGATCATGCATTTTAACTAAAACAAAAATCTACAAATCACTAAAAGGCCTACCAAACAAAATAATTCAGTATTAAAGAGGAGACAACTTAACTAAAAAGCTTAAATATATAAAAATAATAAAAAATATATATATACAGTATTAATACTAACAAATAAAATGTAGGCAAGTGGCAGTTATTAAAAAAATGAATCTAAATAATAATAATAATATCAATAATAAAAAATATTATAAGAAATGTAACTGTATACTAATACAGTTGCAGAGAGTTAAGGCGCCTGTTTCATTTAATAATTTTCTTTGAATATAGTTCTTTGTTCAGAAACATTGTATATGTGTATTTTATGATTGTATATGGGCAGGAAGCACTTTTTAGATGATGCAGTCCTCTGTAATGGCTATCTACTCTTCTCTGCATCAAAATATATATTTTGATAACAACCCTGATCCAAGTGGACCACTTGTCCTACATATTTTAGTGGTTTCCTGGCTTTATAACACCAGCACTTTTTTTTTAAATCAGCTGTGTTAGGAGTGTGCAGGGGAATGGTGACCACTGTGTTACAATATACAGTAAAATACATAACAAAAACGGTGCAGTTTCATTTCCTACCTGTAGAGGGTGGCATTGTCCAGCAGGTACTCGATGGCTATGTGCTGCTCCAGCAGGCTGAAGGCCAGGATGGGCATGGAGGTGAAGCAGATGTTGTACATCGTCAGATAGGCTGCATCGTAGAGGGGCTGGGTAGGGGAGGAAGGGTAGGGGCGGGGCACCCAGGGGTTAATACAACATCAAGGAGAGCGCACAGACACGCACATACACTTGGGGTGCCAACTCCACAGCAAGAGCGGCGACTCTCTGGCTGTGTGGCCACATGCAACGGTCACTTTAATGATATATATACACATACAATACTTTAATAAACAGCCGAGAACAGCCCACAGAGCTCAGCCCCTACTTAAAACAAGCTACGGCCAAAGAACCACGGCAGCGGACATCATTAGATCAGTTATCTAATGACCAGCTGGCTCGTTCTGTGGGTTTTAAGGAGTCTAGGCACACTACGCTCTCTGTTAGGTGGCTGTTTTGTAGTATACATAAAGAGTTACAGAGTTAAAAATTAAATAAGCATGTGTTCAGCTTTAAGAAAGTGCACACGCATGTTATATATATCAGTCAGAAGTCACTCCAGGGCAGAGCGAGAGAGAGAGAGGACAGAGGACAGAGCAGAAGGTAGGAGCAGAAGCGGGATGTGACAGTAACGTTTTTCTGGGTAAAGTATTTTTACTCCTCTGTCGTAAGTTTTAGCACGCACCTGCTGAGAGTACCCACAGAAGAACTGGTACAGGAACTGAGGTAAGATGAAGCAAAGGTTCTGAGGACCAAAACACAAATACAAGAACAAGAGAATTAATAACATGCACATTAATAAAGCATCCCTATATTAAAATAGGCAATACATTATGCCACTACATTTAATAATATGACTTTTGACAGACATTCATATACACATATATACACACACACACACACACACACACACACATAGATATATATATATATATATATCAAGTCAACTCAATCTGATATCTCACAGGTAACCAGTGCAAGGAGGCAAGTACAGGAGTGATGCTCTTTCTTTTCTTTTTTTTCCCTTTTTTTTGACTTGATATATATATAATGAAAATAATAATATACATATAAATAAATAAATAAAATACAGTACCAGTCAAAAGTTCGGACACACCTCATCTTATTCCATGTGTTTTCTTTCTATTTATGATTTTTCACATTATAAATGTAATATTAAAGAACCATATTGAAGCTATACAGGAACATATGTGGAATTATTCTGTATGCAGTGTTGCAATGTTAATAAACATTGCAACAACACTGAAGAAGCATAGACCTATTATTTAAGAAAAATATTTTTAATAAGAACAGCTACATACAGCACTGCAAGTCAAATGTGGACACAAGGAGGAGCTAAAGTATGCGTGTGCCCCAGAGATGCATGATAACATTCTAACTGGTGCAACTCTTTTTTAAAAAAAACAGCTTGATTTGTTCCTTTGCTCTATTGTGATTTATCACTCCATAGCTTAATATAAAATGAATATAGCATTAAAAAACAGACGCCTACATCACAGACCATTTTCTTGAGACTGACCCTACCCGGCCAGAGGAAAGTGGTGGGAAAAAACTTAAAAAAAATCATATTAAAAGGTCTATTACCCAAAGCCTGTTCATATAAACTCTAAATTGATATCACTACGAATGATCAAGGTTATGTTTATATATTGTACGATAATTCAATAATACAACTATTCTGACAGGTCTATTCATTATTGCACACCTTGTAGAAGAAGTACTGCACGAGGTGGGCGATGCGCACATAATAGAGGTGTCCGTGTGCCAGCAGCAGCTTCTTTAAGTGCTTGAGTTTTGGGATTGCGTAGTCACTGTTCCTGACCGCCTGTCTGCCCTCTTTTCCCTTTATTCCTGCAGGAAAGAGTAGAATATAAGCACACCAATATATATAATATTTTCAAAAGCAAAAACCCTCTATTTATACACACCAGTGGAATAGAGAGAAAAGAAGGAAGGAAGGAAGGAAGGAGGGAACACAAGAAAACAATGTATACAGAACTTTGACACTACTTCCTTCATTTGCATCTCGAGTACAAAGTGATTCCACAACTTCTCAAACTTCTGTGTATCATTTTAGGTGTTGGGTATTTATTTCTAGTACAGTATAACTGCAGTACTGTAAAAAGGAAAGCTTACCAATGCCCACGTGTGCCTCCAGGATCATACTGACATCATTAGCCCCATCACCAATAGACAGAGTGATGGGAGAGCCTTTAGAGTTCTTCACCATTTTCACAATCTACAAAGACCAGAAATAAATAAGGTGTATATTCATGTCAGCACACCTCATCACAAAAGGAAGATCATCACAGCATATCACACACAGAGCGATCTATTTTCAGATTTTATTTATTTTATTGTTGATGATTATGGCTTACAGCCAATGAAAACCCAAAAATTAGTGTGTCAGAAAATTTTAATATTATATAAGACCAATTTGTACTTTTGGCAGTGTGGGCAGTGTGCCAAGTCCTGCTGGAAAATGAAATAAAAAGTCAAGAGGGAAGCATGAATGCTGTAAGATGTTGCAGGAAAACACTGCACTGACTTTACACTAACAAATAAATAAAATGAAAAAATCCAAATAAAAATGTTTTCAATTAGAGCATTTATTTGAAGAAAATGAGAAATAGCTGAAATAAAAAAGATGCAGAGCTTTCAGATCTCAAAAAAAAGTTCATATTCACAAAGTTTTAAGAGTTTAGAAATCAATATTTGGTGGAATAACCCTGTTTTTTTAATAACAGTTTTCATGCATCTTAGCATGTTCTCCTCCACCAGTCTTACACACTGCTTTTGGATGACTTTATGCTGCTTTAATCCTGGTGCAAAAAGTCAAGCAGTTCAGTTTGGTGGTTTGATGGCTTGTGATCATCCATCTTCCTCTTGATTATATTTCAGAGGTTCTCACTTTAGTAAATTCTGAAAAAACTCATCATTTTTAAGTGGTCTTTTTTTTTATTTCTATTTTTATTTTTTCCAGAGCTGTAAAACACAGTGGATCAACACCAGCAGATGACATGTCTCTCCAAACCATCACTGATCATCAGTAAATTTTACATTTCATTTGTAAATCAAGGGATCAGAGTCTGGAGGAAGAGTGGAGAGACACACAGTCCAAACTGCTTGAGGTCTAGTGTGAAGTTTCCACCAATCAGTGATGGTTTGGAGAGTCATGTCTGTCATCTGCTGGTGTTGATCCACTGTGTTTTATTATCAAGTCTAAAGTCAGTGCAGTGTTTTATTCCATGGCTGTTTTTTGGCGTGTCAGTGTATAATGTTGTGCGAATCCTTGCCCATGGTGATAGTTTACTATACAAAAGCATACATTAGAATTTTAGTCCTTATTTGCACTTCACAGGTGCGTTACAGCAGAAACTAAACAGTAGAAAATACAAATGGGTGTAAAATGGGGTTTAAACACATCTAATTGTCTGACCTGAGCCTTCTGCAGCGGAGCCATGCGGCAGCAGAGCACAGCTGTGCAGTTCTGGCAGATCTGCAGGAAGAGGCTCTTGTAGCGGCTTGAATTTGTATCAGGAGACGGGTTCATCACTAAAGACAGCGTGGCTCCATCTATGATGAAACCATACTCCTGATTCGCCGTGGACCAGCTCCTGAGAGAGAGATGAACACCCCAAGGTTCAAAGTGACACGTTAAATCAGACACTGTGCAGAGAAGACTTCAAATGCACTCATCACCAAAGAAATAATTACACCCAGAAGGAATCAGCCGACAGAAACGAAACTTGGGGGGACGTTGTGTCATACTGTCATTGAGTGGGCAGTCAGTCATATTCATGTGTCCTGCTTTTGTCCTGCATATTAATGGATTATCACAGGACTCCATTAGGAACCTCTACAACTCGGTGACAAGACATCTGGCATGTTGTGTTACACATGCAGTACAATTAATAAGACCAAGACTTACTGCTCTAAATTATTAATCATTGATTGGTATTAGAGCTCAATTTCCTTTTTGTAATAGAATTTAAAACTGATTCTTCCTTTTGGGTGGAATTATTTCTTTGATTTTTCAGGCTATAAGGTAAGCCGGATTATAAGGCGCACCAACGAAATTCTATTTTCTAGTCTATTTTCATACATAAGGTGCACTGAAAATAAAAAATAAACTTTCAAAGTCAAGAGAGCACTGGATGTTAATCTACACATATTTTTCTACTGAAAACTCTTCTATTTATTTACAGTAAGCTTAGATTTCCAATATTTAGTCTAAGGGTGAGTTTTCAGTAAAGTTTTTTCCAGCAGTAAGGCTGGGTGCAGCAGCAATAGCATTATCCGCTAACTGCAGCGTTAGTGGGACATAAATACCGCCCGATAGAACTAGACTGAGAAACCCTGAGTGTTTTGGTAACCCAGGGTACTGTCAGCTAGCGATTCCTCCCATGTAACTTGTTTTAACCCAACAAACACGCAGACTACAGTCCAATATATTTACCTCTAGACAGTGAAAGAGCTAGCGCTTAGCGTGGTTAGTGGCTAATGCTAATGCTAATGCTGCACCCAGCCTTAGTGCTGGAGAAACTTTACTAACACTGAACTTTAGCCGAGTGGCATAACTGCACCTTACTACCTGTTTGGTAGAATTCATACATAAGAAGCACCGGATTTTATAAGGTGCATTGTCGATTTTGGTGAAAATTAAAAGATTTTAGGTGAACCTTATAGTCCTAAAAATATGGTGTGTTACTTGAGGTTAACTTAAGGTTAAGTTTTCTTATGCTTGTCTAGTTTTACGTCTATGTTTAAACATGCAGAAAATTGGGGTTGATTCCTGTTACTGATCTGGAATTATTAAGTGGAGTAGAGAGAAAACAGGCAGCTTCTCCAGGTGTCCTGTAGGAGATTTCAAAGCCCTCAAATAATTTATTTTACTGCAGAAAATAAGCGTTTTGTGTCACCTACACTGCAGCCTGTATACGCGACAAGGCATTTTAGAGGGTTTTAAACTGCTGTGAGTGCTTATAAACCTTATATAAACCTTTACAAATCCAAATCACCCCATACTGACATTACAAAATGCTTTCTCCTAAGCCACTAGTAGCTCTTTAGTTTCTAGGCAACTATATTACTTCCAGCATCCAGAATAATCCCACAGGAAAGACTAGACTGATTTACAGGCCTGGTTTGTGTTTCAAAACAGCCTCAGTAATTCACACTGAGCGCGCTCTGTTGCATAGTTCAGACCTCGCTGTGAAATAGAGGACGGATGAGTTCACTGAGAGCACTGACCTGGTGACCCCGGCTTTGACGGGCGGGGCATCCTGTACGGCTTTCTTATGGTAGTCCAGCAGCAACTCGTGAAGCCTCTCCTCCCGCTTCCTCCCGCCGTCCTCCAGCGTTCGCACCGTGAGCTCCAGCAGCTCCGTGCCTCTCTGGAACAGGCGGCAGGCGTAGCAGGTGGACTTTGCTGTTTCCATCTTGTCACCAGTAAGAACCCACACCTTCATACCGGCTCCCTGCAGAGCCTCCATGGTCTCTGCAGCCTCCTCTTGCAACCTGCGGGAGTGAATGGGGTTAAAAAGTGGGAGATATGGGCAAGAAGTCAAATTGTAAACCTTGGTTACATGTACGATTGCCTTTTTCCTTCCTGCTGTATTATACTCGTTTTGAACCATAACTCAAAACCTCCAAATCCGGTCAAAAAAAGTTTTAGAACACAACTATTTTTTGTTGTCCAGTATCAGTGCTGTATGGCCCACAAAAGCTGATTTGTTATTTTCAATGACTTTATTACTGCTCTTCTTAACCTGTCAGACCTCTAATTCTAATTCTATTTACTGCTTAAATTAAGATTTACTCCAATCATGTTAATCTGAGCTAAAGGCTAAAGCTTCTGTTTCCATGTGGGTCAGCCAGACGTCTTCCTGTAGCAGTTTCCTCCAATTTCTAAGAGTCTTTTGAAGGTGTAGAAAACAGTTCTCACTGCTCTCTGGCTTCATCTGTAATTTTTATCTAAAGAAAAGATTCTACTTTTAATAGTTACAAAGTTATCTGTGTTTCTGTGTCTTTTTCAAGTCATTATGATGAAAGTGTGAATGTGCTTCTGTTTCAGCACTGCTTTACCACAGACTTAAGAGCTTGGAAATTTCATTTTTTAAACCCATTTCCAAATATCCGTTTTTTTTTTTCTATTGTTACTTATCAGCAGTAAGCTGTTAATCAATAAACTGTTTGCCAAAAAATAACCTGCTCTTTTTTAACAATGTATTATTTTTTTACTTTTTATACTTTTAAGGCTCTGGCAGTTAACTGCAAAATTTTGTACATTGAATTTTTTATATTTCCAGTGATTGGCTGAACCTGAAAAGCTTAACCCTTTCAGACCCTGCGTCAATTACAACGAGCATAATGTTTTTTTGTTTTTTTTTTGCACATTACACTAATTAAAACCTGTTGTCCATTAGAAAAGATCATAAACCAGCCAATGAAAAAGTAGCTTAGTTCCGCCTTTAGAACAAATGAAGCAAAGTAATACAAGCTCATTATTTTTTAATTCTTTGTGATTAAGAACACTTTACATCATGTTTAGGAATAAAAGATCAGATTAGATTTTATTTAACAATAGTAGTGTCTTGTTTTGTGTGCAGACAGAAAACAGCATTCTTATATTTTCTCATCTCTGGAAAAGAAAAAATCAGGTCTGAAAGTGTTAAGTGGCAAAAATAAAGCGAAAAACGTTCTCTTTTGTTCTATAACTGCATGTACTGCATGTGAATCAATCTTTACTTCATAAAGCTTTTATACACACATTTATCTGACACAAAATGACTATAATTAATAACATCAATCAATAACAATAGAATGTCCTCTAAAATATACAGAGAATATTTTTAAACTAATTTCTGCTTTTAGAAAAATAACCTTGTGTATAATCAGACTGGCAGCTTTTAAATGATGGGAAATGTCCTAAAGAACGCTGTGAGAAGAGTTGGGACATCACGGACCTTTAACAATGATTAATTTGTGGTTCTGACTCTAAATGGATAACTTGGAACAGAGCTCTGTACCGCAGGCCAGAGATCACAAACAGGAGCAGAGCAGAGGTTCAGGGACTGCTGATGTTTGATTGAGGAGAGCTTTGGGGAAGGTTCAGAGTACAAAGTTTAGTTTTAATTTGTTTTAATGTGAGTCTTCTGGAGGGAACAGAGGTTCACTGACCTGTCCTCCACCGCCGTCGCTCCGATCAGGCTCATGCTCGTCTCCACCTGGTTATAAACAGCCATCAGCTTCTCCTCACGGTCCTGCAGAGCCAGCCGAGCGTCTCTCAGTCCTGCATCCGCCACAGCAAACTCCTCCGGGCTCAGCTGCTTATAGGCCACACACAGGGTCCTGTAGCCTTCCTAATCACACATACACACACACAGACCATCACAATTAATCAATTAAAGTGATTTTAAGGTTCTAAAGGGCATTTAGCACAGATTACAATTTTTAGTACCAGTCAAAGATCTAGAAACACCTTCTCATTTAGTGTATTTCTTTATTTACTGTATTTTCTGCATTGTAGATTAATATTAAAGACATGAAAACAGTTAAGGAACACATATGGAATTATGTAGTTAACAAGGTGTTATTCTTCCACATTAATCCCCTGATCTAAACCTGACGAACTGAGATGGTGATTTGAGGTGATTTAATTTGGATGAGCTGGAGCTTCACAGCGTGAAGGAAAAGCAGCAGTAACTATTGGTCAGCACCTCCAGGAACTCCTTCCTTCAGGACTCTATTCCAGGTGACTCTCCCTCATGAAGACCCTGAGATTAAAATCCAAAACCAAGAGTGTGCAGATCTGTCCTCAAAGATACATATGACTAAAACTATATAAAACATAATCTGGTTTGTTTAACACATTTGGTTTACTGAATAATTCAGTACATTGTTCCTGTAGAGCTTTAATATAGTCTTGAATATAAAAATTACAATGTAAAAAAAGCATAAAACAGTAGAAAACACATTGAATAAGAAGAGGTGTGTCCAGACTGTTGACTGGTATTGTATATTAAGATATACTGAATATTTGCCAACCGAAAGTGCTTTTTTTTTGTACATTTTCCGTCAAATAATATTGATTGACAAATACTTTGTGCTTCTACTCTACTTATATAAAACTATATAAACCTACAAAATCTGCCATACAATATATTTGAGAACAAATTTTGCTTCTTTCTTGCAATTCTTACCAAATAATGTTGTGCTTGTGTGTCCATCATTTACACATATTAAAGTGTTCAATAAACATTAGTAAAACACCAGGACTTCTGCAAATAAAGTTGCCTTTTGAAACTGTGGAGTTTTAGCCCCGTTTACAGAACAAATAAAGAATAAGTGTGTCAGATTTGGTGTGAGGGTTTGTTTTACTACTTTAAAAACTGCATCCATTTGGCCTTGGTAAAAATGCATATGGTAAGAAAGGGCCTTAATGCTGAAAGAAAGGTTACCGTAGCATTGCGCTCAACATGCATGCGGATTCTGTCCACTTCCTCTTGTCTGACTCTGGGAAAGATGGAAGAATCCGCCCCTTTACAAAAGAGCAGCGTCTCTCCTGAACGGGAAAATACACACCACAACACACACACAAAACACACACACACACACACACACACACACACACAAACACACACACAAACACACACACAAACACACACACAAACACACACACAAACACACACACAAACACACACACAAACACACACACAAACACACACACACACACACACACAAACACAGACATAACAGAACACAAGAGTGTAGGTTAACTTACAACAGGTAAAAAGTTAATAAAAGTTCAATTAGTTTTTATCACACATTAACTCACCTGATTTACTCCTGACTATGACGCTCATTCTCCGCCTCACCGGGTCAAAGTTCAGCACATGAAGCAAGTCATACCTGTACAATTTAAACACAAAAAACTTCATTGAAACATGCCTTTTCCCACTCTACTACACTTTACCCCTCACAAAAAAAGTCACCTCACAGAAAGTTTAACGTCACAAAATGCAAATTAAAATGCATTTCCATTCAATATTTGATACAAAAAGTGTTGTTGTTGTTGTCATGAAATTTTAACTTTAACTGTTTTGATCAGTATTCATGCATCTTGGCATGTTCTCCTCCACCAGTCTTACACACTGCTTTTGGATAACTTTATGCCTTTACTCCTGGTGCAAAAATTCAAACAGTTCAGCTTGGTTTGATGGCTTGTGATCATCCATCTTCCTCTTGATTATATTCCAGAGGTTTTCAATTTGGTAAAATCAAAGAAACTTATTCTTTTTTAGGTGGTCTTTTATTTATTTATTTTTAACACAGCTGCATATGTGTATTATACTGTATTCATTTTCTTAGGGTAAACAGCCCGTGTTCTGTATTCTTGTCTGTTTAATGTGTTATGTCATACATGTGTCCCACAAAGACAAATGCATTATTTGTATAACATACAGAACCAGTCAAAAGTTTGGACACACCTCTTCTCATTTAATGTGTTTTTTTTCTTTGTATGTTTTTTTTTTTTTTTTACATTGTTCATATAATATTAAAGACTGTATTAAAGCTATAGAGGAACACATGCAGAACTATTCTGTATACCAAGATTGTTAAACAAACTAGAATGTGTTTTATACTTTAGATTCTTCTAAATATCACATTTATCTTTGAGGACAGATCTGCACACTCTTGGTATTATAATCTCAGTGTCTTCATGAGGGAGAGTCGCCTGGACTAGTTTTCTCAGCGTCTTGAAGGAAGAAGTTTCTGGAGGTGCTGCACAATAGTTTCTGCTTTTCCTTTATGCTGTGAAGCTCCAGCTCATCCCAATTAAATCACCTCAAATCACCATCTCAGTTCATCAGGTTTTTTTTACTGTTTACTAGGATTTCATATGTGTCACTTATTTTTTTCAAGTCTTTAATATTAATCTACAATGTAGAAAATAAACTTAATAAAGACATAAAGAAAAACACGGAACGAGAAGAGCTGTGTCCATGTTTTTGACTGGTACTGTACGCCACACCACTGCTGGAAATAACTTACAATTCAACATTGTTCTCCCTGTTCCTGATCTTCATACTTTTGTTCTCCAGACCCAGGAAGGTGAAGCCGTGTCTGAACACAGAGTTAACAGGAGTGTTAGTACAGGTCATGACTCCTCACTGCTGAACTACAGCATCTGCAGTCTTACTGCCCACTCTTACTTCATGGCTCCTTTGACCAGAGCGACTTCATCGGGCGAGGAGGCGATGAATCCTCTCTGCTCGTCTGGCTGGCTCAGCTCACTCACTAACCCATCCACCTGATCGCTGTCAATCTCATCTGGCCCCGCCTCCTTCACCTGTACTGTGTGGCACAAGCACAGGGCCCGAAGGAAAAGCTCCTCCTTATCCTAAATGAGAGAAAGAGGGAGATAAACAGCATGTTAAAAAAAATTATACATCCTGGATTTGTTCAAAACTCATGCAGCATGCAGTTGTGACTCAGACAGATATGTAAATGATTAAAGCCGTGGTCCGATTAGACACTGGGTCCTGCCACAAGAAGGCGTAAAATGCTCTAAAAGGCTACTTTTGGGGTAGTGCACTTCTTGGTGAGAGATCGCTGACTGTAACGCTTGCTTCTTAGAGCTTAGATCTGGCCCAAAAAATCCAGCCCGAACCCGTTTTTGTGAGCCCGAGCCTGATTTAAACGACACATTTTTTTTGTATGTAAAAAAACATGTTTGGGATGTTTAAATGAGAAAAATCTGTTCAGAATGATGTTAATGAACATTACAACACTGAAGAAGCGTAGACCTGTTATTTATTTATGTATTTTTTTTTCTTTTTTAATAATTTTATTTCAATTTATTTTCCCCAATTTACACAGCCAATTAACCAACCCACTCATTAAGACTCCCCCTATTACTAGTGATGCCCCAACTCACCAGGAGGGTGAAGACTAACACATGCTTCCTTAGATACATGTGAACTCAGCCACCGCTTCTTTTCGAAGCTGTTGTTGATGCAGCATTGCCGAGAAGCCAGCACGATCGGAGGAAAGCGCAGCGTTTGGTTCCGATACATCAGCTCACAGACGCCCTGTGCTGCAGACATCACCCTAGAAGTTATGTGGGGAGAGAGTGCCATCTACCCACCCGGATGGAGCAGGGCCAATTGTGCTCCCTCAGAGCGCCGGCAGCTTGATGGCAAAGCTGCATAAGCGGGGTTTTTTTTTTTAAGCATATAGCCAGTGCGCAGTTCCAGAGCTGTGTGATTATAACATTTTAACTTGCGTAGCTTTTTTTTTAAACACAGTTTAAAAATTGATTTGTTATTTTACTATATTGTAATTAGTACGCCATAGCTTTATAAAAAAATAAAAATAGCATTAAAACACAGAGACAAACCCAACCTGGCTTTTTCCTTTTTTTTTCAGTGGTCTGAAAAAGCCTGCAGAAACTTCAATGAATCTGTATTATCTTTAGCAATGATTCCAGGTTTGTCTGGGATACACTAGTAGTGACACAAAGGACAAAAATAGCTTAAGCCAGGTTCACACTACACAATTTCAGCCCAGTTTTTCAGTCGCAGCCAGTTTTCCGCTGATTGCGGACAAAAAGCCTGCTCTGAGGCGAATCAGGAATCTTCTTGGTGATTGCACAGTCACGTAGTGTGAACTACTAAATGAGCCGGTGCAGCCGTTGCTGACTGATCACTGATGAGTCGCAGGCGCCAGGCAAATATTTGGCATGCTAAATATCTGACCCAGTCAGCGACTACCTACAACAACAGCACAACCACTGACAATTCAAAAAGTCATGTAGTGTGAACCTGGCATAAGTGATATGTGCAGAACACTCTGAGACCATCTCTGGCATTTTTCAGCAGGATAATGCCCACACCCACACAAGGCAAGGGTTTTCCAAGGATGTTTCCTCCAGACTGCAGCACTCTGCAGCACTCCAGTTGCCAGATTTATCGCCTACAAATGCTTGATTATCGATAAATCTGGCAACCGGGCAGTGTAAGGAAGTGTTACAAGTGCTGTGACCCTCCAGTTACGGCAACCTATGAGTGTAAAGCAGGATCTACAGGCCCAGCTGCAACATCTGTGTACACCCTTGGGCAGGAGGGTGATATAGGGAACCTTTATGTCTCCTGCAGAGCCTCCTTTCCTTTGTATTGTATACAGCTTCATCGTTTCTTTATCATTCCTTATTAATTCGCTCTAATATTGTAATGTCTTACCTATGTCATTATTATACCGACACATAAAAAGTTTCATTCCATTCCAACAACTCCATCTAAAAGTTGTGGTGCATTTTTTGGGACAAAGAAAACGCCGTACTCCTCAGAGTCCTCCAGCAGCAACCAGCTAAAACATTCAGTTCTTAGCATTTTGAAACATTAAGCCTCTGGGCCTTCACTCTATGTACCAAATTCTAACAACCAGCAATCCTTCAGGGCGTGAGCAATCCGAAACTGTAAATCTGTATCCATTCTAAACTCCTTAAGGTCTCAGAATCTGTATCTCTAAAATGTGGGTGCGCAGGTTATCACAGAGGAGAAATTAAAAATAGTATCCTGCTTGCAGTGAACAGCGCCTGGAGGGATGCAGTACTTTAATGCAGTATTACCTCAGAGAAGGGTTAAACGAGCACTGGATGAAGGACGTGGAACCACTCACCCGGCCAGCTTTCTGCTGTAACTTGCTGACCGGCCCGTCAGTCACACAGAACCCGTCCAGCTCGCTCATAGAGTCTGAGTTTCTGTACTGGAAGCCGTCTATGCAGCACTCTATATACTCCATGTTGTTCTGGGTCAGCGTGCCGGTCTTATCTGTGAAGACATACTCCACCTGTAGAGAATGATGTAAATAACAATGATTTACACAATACACACTGCCTGACCAAAAAAAAAAACCTCACCACCTGGATTTAAGTAAGTAAATGATGTGGGGTTGATGCTGCCGTTGGTCTGCAGGTTTAGGTTCAGCAACAGTATGTGCTGAAAAAAATCAGCTGATTACCTAAATATACTGAATACAGACCAGGTATAATGACCAATAATGACTCTGCTCTATGATGCCCTTGTGAAAAGGAAGTATACTTAAGAGCATTAAAAGTATATTCAAATTGGGTAAAGAATACTAAAAGTCCATATTCTATTTAATATACCTAATGAAAATACACATTAAATATACTTTCTCTGTTTTTTCATAAAATGTATTTTAAGCAAATATATATATATATATATATATATATATATATATATATATAGGGGCATTAAATGCTGCTTAAAGTTCACTTCAGGTGTAGTTACATTTTTTCCAGCAGCATTAAGGTGTACACAATATTTGCATTAATAAGCAAAGTTGTGCTTTTACAATATAATTCAAAGTGTATTAAAATGATGTTTAGAAAACACATACTTAAATCTTTTTATGTTGGCAGAAGTTACATGAAAAAAAAACAGTCAAAGGCACGACTGAAATATACTTAAGTTGTTCCAAAATAGTACATTTAGTATGTATTTAGGTATGTATTCATTTTAATGCTAAAAGTATGTACTTTTTCATGTTAAGTACACTTTAAAAGAATATATATACTTAAATGCACTTTACTTTTACAAGGGTGGTGATAGCCAATAAAATACAGGGTAAAATAAGGATAGTAAAATATGCAAAGCAAACAATTATCGCAGTCCCGCAATAAAGAATATGCCCACCACAATCCAAAGACATAAGCTCTACTCACAAAGAGAGAGAAAGAGAGAGAGAGTAATAGAGAGAAAGAAAGACAAATGCTGAGAGAGACAGACAGAGATTAACATACTCTCCCACAATAAGGACAGATAATTAATCCTTGAAAAAATGACTCCCCTTGCATTAATCAGTTTAACGAAGCATCACTCAATTTGGAGTAATCATCTGCCTAACCATCTGCGACTGATCTATGACCCGGCTCGATTCATAGGTGGCCACCGACGCTTCCAGCCAGTGACATCTGTGGCCTCCCGAGCCTCTAAGTACCAGTCACAAAACCTCCTCATCACTGCCCACATTAACTGTGCCAAAGTAATTCAACAGTGACGGAGAACGATGGGTTTCCAGCCAGAACCTGAAAGAGCTGAAAGAATCGGTTCCTCTGTCTTTATCGGAACAGCTTCGGGATCAATGACACGAGCTTAGATTAAACAATAAAACTGACTAAAATACACTGACAGCTTTAAAATGGCTTTCTTTCCTTTTTGGTATCAGGTAATAAGTAGTAAAACCACTCCAAATGATCCAGAACGCAGCAGCACGTCTGGTCTTCAACCAACCAAAACGGGCACATGTCACCCCGCTGCTCATTGAGCTCCATTGGCTACCAGTTGATGCTCGCATCAAATTCAAAACTCTTACTATCGCCTACAAGGTGATGACAGAACAGGCTCCTTCCTACCTGCACTCACTCCTGAAGGCTTACGCTACCTCCTGGTTGCTGCGCTCCTCCAATGAACGTCGCCTCGCTTTGCCAAACAAACATACACACAAAGCAATCCAGACTGTTCTCATACAGAGTTCCCCAATGGTGGAACAAACTACCTTCCACTACCAGATCAGGAGAATCTCTCACTATCTTTAAGAAACTCCTGAAGACAGAGCTCTTCAAAGAGCACTTACTCTCTTAACACCTCTAACACACTAACTACTTCTAACCCCATTTCCTTCTTCCCCTCCTTCACTTCTCTATCCTTTTATTTTCCTTCGACCTCCTTTACGCCCTATCTAAAATGGTTTATCTTAATTCCTTTTAATTTTGTACTTGACTTTTGTAAGTCGCTTTGGACAAAAGCGTCTGCCAAATGTAATGTAATGTAATGTAAAAGTAAAATAACTTTCAGGTAATAACTAAAACATATGGGACAGGAACTTTTTATGTGTGCCATGACTTTTGCCATGTCCCGTGGAAGCTAAATAACATTGCTGTCCACTGTTGGTGGTAATAAGAGACCACTTAAAAATGATGAACTTCTTTGATTTTACCAAATTGAAAACCTCTGGAATATAATCAAGAGGAAGATGGATGATCACAAACCATCAAACCAAACTGAACTGCTTAAATTCTTGTGCCAGGAGTAAAGTAGCATAAAGTTATCCAAAAGCAGTGTGTAAGACTGGTGGAGGAGAACATGATGCCAAGATGTATAAAAACTATGATTAAAAACCAGGGTTATTCCACCAAATATTGATTTCTGAACTCTTAAAACTTTATGAATATAAACTTGTTTTCTTTGCATTATTTGAGGTCTGAAAGCTCTGCATCTTTTTTGTTATTTCAGATATTTCTCATTGTGCTTTAAATGAGAATATTTTAATCTGGAATTTAGGAGAAATATTGTCTGTAGTTAATAGAATAAAACAACAATGTTCATTTTACTCAAACATAAACCTATAAATAGCAAAATCAGAGAAACTGATTCAGAAACTGAAGTGGTCTCATAATTTTGTTTCCAGAGCTGTAATATAAAAATTATTCCATCCTCTCACCTGGCCAAGTTCCTCATTAAGGTCCGAGGTGTTGACCAGAGCCCCCTCCTGGATCTCCGGGTCGAAGAAATCTTTATCCCAGGTGATAAAAAACGAACCCAGAAACTTCTGCATCTCCACGGTGACGTACATGGACACGGGGATGATGAAATTGAAAAGCACCATGAAGGAGAGGAAGTCTGTAAACATCTTCAGATACTGCAGGAAAATAAAGAAAAAGAAAGCAAATTAAACAGATACTTTATTGATCCCGAAGGAAATTAAGGAATCCAGTAGCTTAAGACAACACCATTAAACAAATCCCCTCTGAGTTAAACGAACGAGCCATTACATTATATATATATATATATATATATATATATATATATATATATATATATATATATATATATATATATATATATATTTGCAAAATATAGGTGCAGTGGTGACACAGCATTTAGAGCACAGGGGTAACTGATCACAAGGTACCCAGGTTCGGCAAGATGCCACTGTTTTGTCCTTTAGCACAGAACTTAAATCTCACTATCCCTGTGTTCACCGCTAAATGCTCTTTAATGCAAAACATGTTTGTATAACCATAACATGTTTGAACCTGATTGAGGAGATTTTTTTTTTCACAGTTTTGGCGTCAAAAGTAAACATACAGGTGGATGTGTAATTACAGTAAAGAAGAACTTTATGTGAATCTTAATTATTTGTTCTTTATTTAATCCCTCATACACTGTTTCTATGTTTTTTCAATACCCTGTTTTTCTATGTGGCGATTCATTATTTTGTAAAGGCCATTTTTGTTGCTTTTTTAAAAGAAGGAAAAGTACTGAAAAAAGGAAAAAAGTGTATGAAATTATGAGTCAGTTTCCTGGACACAGATTACTCTAGTCCTACTTTCCATAAAATTTTCATTTAAAATGCTGCATAGTTCAAAATTAGGCTTAATCCCTGTTTGGATAACTAGCCCTATTTTGTGATATGGTTTCAAATGAAATTTTGGAAAATTAGGTTCCAAAAAATAAATACCGTATTTTTCAGACTATAAGGCACACTTAAAATCCTTTGATTTTGTTTACGTTTGAACTCTACCAGTCAGGTATTAAGGAGCAGTAAAATCACTTTGCTGAAGTACAGCAATATAAGGTTGAGTTTTTTTTTTAGTGAAGTTTCTCCATCACTAAGGCTGGGAGCAGCAGCATTAGCATTAGTTGCTAATCGCAACACTCAGAGTTCCTCAGTCTAGCACTATCAGATGGCATTTACGCCCCGCTAGCATTGCGGTTAGCGGCTAATGCTAATGCTTATGCTTATGCTGCTGCACCCAGCCTTAGTGCTGGAGAAACTTCACTGAAAACTCAGAAGAATTACAGTTTTGTTTAATTAGTCGCCCACCAGCTTCCCCATTAGAAGGGAATCACGGCGACACCCTTACTCACTTCAATGTAGGCATCCTTACTAGTGTCACCTAACGTGCTTTATAATCCAGTGCAACTTATGCATAAAATTAGACCAGAAAATAGACGTTCATTGATGTTCAGTGTGCCTTATAGTCTAAAAAAATACAGTAAATTAAAGGTCACCATTCTTACCACATATGTGTCTTTCTCTTTCTGGGTTTTCTCGTTGTACCAAGGCTCATCTTGTCCGTCCTGGCTCTGCCACACATACTTTAGGGTGGTGCACACTACTGCTTTGCTGATCAGGATGCAGAGATAGACCAGCAGGAAGGCATTGATAGACCTGTAGAGAGAAATTCACACCATAATAAGGGCAGTCGGGCCACTGCTCACTGTTCAGCCGTGCAAAACCCATTGCCTGTCACTTCCACTTACTTCTCCACGGCTGAGCGTTTCTGAGACTTGCCCTGGTAGTTGAGAGCCATCTTTGTCTCCATGCCCGTGTACACCGCTACTCCTGGGGACAGACAACAACTGATGAGTGAGAGCGCTGGCCAGCGTGCAGCATGCATCTGTACTCAATGATCCGCTTCTCTCAGGTAAAAGAATAAATGGCAGGCTGAACATTACATACCGTAAATCTTCTTGGTGTTTTTTAAAGTTGCGCCTTTCAGAAGCAGGTTCTCCGGGCCCAAGGATCTAAATCACATCATAGAAGCCAGAATTACATTATTGCACACTGTCCGTCCACCAGCATAAGCATGTCCAATACTTTAATAGGCAGCAATTAAGCAGACGTCTGGATACAGGCGACCGGCTTGCTTGGCTTGGCTTGGGCCGCTCTTGTGAAGGACAGAGTGTAGGGGGTTTCTCACAATACCATTACAGGCTGTACCGGTGACAAATGGCAGGGGCAGCGTTTTCAGAAGCCGGGCTTGAATCTGAGCCAGGATGCCTCTGCTTTAAAGCTTCTTTAGAGTTCTGGATCGATGGGATAATGATCAGAACTTAATGCAAAGGGAAAAGAGTGAGAGCTTAAGGGACTCTGAGGCAGCGCCGGACGAGGCCGACCCAGGAGAGCAGACCAAAGGCAGTCTCACCTTACTGCTGGCTCCTGATCCGTCTTGTAAATGTGCATCCGGCCCACGAACCTACACAAACACACACACACACACACACACACACGCAGTCAAATAAGAAAGTACACAAACCCAGAAATGCACAGCAGGGTCAATCGGTGCACTTGATGTGGTCATTTGCTCAATAACATCGAAATTAGATGTTTAAACAGCTAGCTATTTAACATAAGCAGCAATCTGTCCTCGACTGATGCATTTATGCACATCCATTAGGCCACACACACACACACACACACACACATACACACTATCCTGACGATACTACCTGGACAACACAGTAACGGCTCAATGATGGTATCTGTATTCCAAAGCAGTGCCTGCCGTATGCAAATGAGCCTTGTATGAAATTCCCCAATTACAGGAAAGATGCTCTTTGGTGATGACCCAACAGTCTGGCGTTTTGGCAACAGCACTTTTGAAGTTTCTGGAATGGGAACTCGGACGACATCTGGTGCTTTAGCTGCTTAGGAATTCAGAGCAGCCTCGCTGTGAGAGCTGAGCGTCTGCAGTGAGCAGGAAGCGGCATTGGGGGACTGCTGAAGAGCCACGCGAGATGCTAGACTCAGTGTCCTGATAACTAGACTGGTTGTATGTTATTGTAAGCTGGCCTTGAAATAATTGTGATAAAATTATAGTTTTGTCATTTTAAGACATAAAAATGGCCTAATATTGCAATTATCCCATTTTAAAGAACAGTGATCTTTTCATTATTAGGATTATTTAGATTATTTAGATTAATATTAAACACATTAAAACAATCCCCTGATCTAAACCTGATGAACTGAGATGGTGATTTGAGGTGATTTAATTGGGATGAGCTGGAGCTTCACAGCGTGAAGGAAAATCAGCAACTATTGTTCAGCACCTCCAGAAACTCCTTCCTTCAAGACGCTGAGAAAACTATTCCAAACTATCTCCCTCATGAAGACACTGAGATTAAAAACTCACCAAGAGTGTGCAGATCTGTCCTCAAAGATAAATGGGATACTTAACATATTCTTATTTGTTTACAGAATAATGCAGCACGTGTTCCTGTCTAGTTGCAAGTATAATATATAGTACGTGGTTAAGTGAATAACACCGTTACTGTGAGAGGCCTACATGGCGCCGCAGTGAGAAACAGAAATGTGCTATTAAACACGTCTGTTGGTTAGAGCCTGTGGTCTATGTGTGCTCTCTGTGGTTGTTAAGATGAAGTCTCTAAACATAGGCTTCCGTTGTAGCTGCAGCAGAGCTGTGAAGAGTAGAATGGAACGAGTTTGATTATTAGAACTGTAAACGAAGAGCCTAAAACAGCGAGGCTACGCGGGTAACGGCAACCATAGAGAGGCTGGGTTCAACTGAGGTTAACGAGTGAAAACAGGGAGCAGTCGGCGCTCTGTCTGCACGAGGCTGGAGGAGTACGTACTTGTAGAGATCAGGCTGGGGCTGTTCACACTCGATGGTGGCGTTGAGAGACTGCAGGTCTTTCTCTGTATCTGGCACTGTGTAGTGTGTCTGAGAGAGAGAGAGACAGACAGAGAGAGAGACAGGAAGAAAAGAAATACAGAAAGACAGGGAGAAAGAGACACAAAGAAAGAGAGGAATAAAGAGGCAGAGAGACAGGAAGAAAGAGACACAGAAACAAGGAGAAAGTGATGAAAAGAGACAGAGAGATAGGGAGAAAGAGAGACAGAGACAAGAAAGAAAGAGATACAAAGAGAGAGACAGGGAGAAGGAGATACAAGAAGAAAGAGATGCAGAGAGATGGAAAGACAGGGAGAAAGAGATAGAGAGAAACAAAGAGAAAGAGATACAGAGAGACAAGGAGAAAGAGATACAAATAGATGGAAAGAGGGAGAAAGAGTAAGAGAGACAGGGAGAAAGAGATACAGAAAGACAAAGAGAAAGAGATACAGAGAGACAAGGAGAAAGAGATACAGAGAGACAAGGAGAAAGATATAGAGAGAGAGAGACAGAGAGAAAGAGATACAGAGAGACAAAGGGAAAGAGATACAGAGGGAAAGAGATACAGAGAGACAGAGAGAAAGAGATACAGAGAGACAAAGGGAAAGAGATACAGAGAGACAGGGAGAAAGATACAGAGACAGAGAGACAGGGAGAAAGATACAGAGACAGAGAGACAGGGAGAAAGATACAGAGACAGAGAGACAGGGAGAAAGAGATACAGAGAGACAGGGAGAAAGAGATACAGAGAGACAAAAAGAAAAAGATACAGAGAGACAAAAAGAAAAAGATACAGACAGACATGGAGAAATTGATACAGAGAGACAAAGAGAAGGAGATACAGAGAGACAAGGAGAAAGAGATACAGAGAGACAAAGAGAAAGAGATACAGAGAGACAAGGAGAAAGATATATATAGAGAGAGAGAGACAGAGAGAAAGGGATACAGAGAGACAAAGGGAAAGAGATACAGAGAGAAAGAGATACAGAGATACAGAGAGAAAGAGATACAGAGAGACAAAGGGAAAGAGATACAGAGAGACAAAGGGAAAGAGATACAGAGAGACAAAGGGAAAGAGATACAGAGAGACAAAGGGAAAGAGATACAGAGAGACAGGGAGAAAGATACAGAGACAGAGAGACAAGGAGAAAGATACAGAGACAGAGAGACAGGGAGAAAGAGATAGAGAGAGACATGGGTAAAGAGATACAGAGAGACAAAAAGAAAAAGATACAGAGAGACATGGAGAAAGATACAGAGACAGAGAGACAGGGAGAAATTGATACAGAGAAACAGGGAGAAAGATACAGAGACAGAGAGACAGGGAGAAAGAGGTACAGAGAGACAAGGAGAAAGAGATGCAGAGAGACAGAGATACAGAGACAGAAAGACAGGGAGAGAGATACAGAAACAGAGAGAACAGAAGGGAAAGAAAAAAGGTTTTTTAGAACATATTTAAAATAATAACACACACCCACAGACAGGTCAATGAGGGGCTGATGTGCTGAGAGGGGAGTGATGAGCAGCAGGGTGGTGACAGGATCTGGGTCGACTATTTTAAGAATCAGAGCGATTGAGAGAAATATGCAAATCTGAGCCTCCAGGTTTCATTTAAACTGGAAACGCAGACGGAAACTGGTCCCAGAAGCTCAGAATAGCCGTAATGTACAGTCATTAACGGAAACTCAGAGCAGCTCACTTTGTGGTTGGACTCTCCATCCAGGCTGGCTGTGGTGACGAAGCAGGTGTCATCGTCTCGAGTGGACTGCAGCAAAATGAGGTCACAGGGAAAGGTCTCATCCTCCACAACCTCCACTATGTCACCCACCTGAAGAGGAAATGCCACAGTTTTAACCAACCACTGTCAGTTCACATGAAATACTGCAGAGAAGCTGAAAACATCAGAGTTACTCTCTCTAACACACAGTTAAGTGTCCTGCTCCCAGCAGGGCTGCAGAACTGAGAGGCACGTGGAGTGGAGTGGGAGTGGTGTGGGAGTCGAGTGGGTGTAGAGCTTGCCTGGACCTGAAATTTTGTTTTGAACCTGAATGTAGCGTGAGAGCTAAAGGCACAGATCTCTTTTAAACAACAGCAATTCAAATGATTCTCACGTTGAACCGAAACAAAAACAAAATTACAGGCAAGACGCAAAAGTAAATACAGACTATTAAGAGACCACTTCAGTTTCTGAATCAGTTTCTCTGATTTTGCTATTTATAGGTTTATGTTTGAGTAAAATGAACATTGCTGTTTTATTCTATAAACTACAGACAACATTTCTCCCAAATTCCAAAAAAAAAAAATTGTCATTTGGATCATTTATTTGCAGAAAATTAGAAATGGCTGAAATAACAGCCTTCAAAGAGCTTTCAGTCCTCAAATAATACAAAGAAAACAAGTTCATATTCATAAAGTTTTAAGAGTTCAGAAATCAATATTTGGTGGAACAACCCTGGTTTTTAATCACAATTTTCATGTATCTTGGCATCATGTTCTCCTCCACCAGTCTTACACACTGCTTTTGTATAACTCTATGCCACTTCTGGTGCAAAAATTCAAGCAGTTCAGCTTCCTCTTAATTGTAGAGGAGGTTTTCCATTTGGAAAAATCAAAGAAAGTCATCATTTTTAAGTGTTTCTGAAGTTTTTTCAGAGCTGTTTGTATGCATATAGGGATGTCCCCAGTCTGATCAAAAGTCCCTTGTGTCGCCCAAGATTTTCTGTTGTGGGCGTGTTTGTGGTTGTATCTCATCACATTACAATATTCTCACTAAAAAAACAAAACCAAAACTACCCTGAGATTATAAAATAGAGTAAAAAAAAAAAAAGCTCTAGTATAAATCTGGTCTGCCAGGCATAAATCACACTACACCATTAGAACTGTCTCCCTCACAAAACATTCTTTTTTTGTTTATTTCAGAAAAGAGCCAAATAAAAGCCAGATGTGCGCTGACATTGGCGTATTGCTATTTCAGAGGTGCAGCTATCTGTCCAAGTCTGACTTGCTTGTTCACAGTCTTTCATTATGATTATTGTTGATGTAAAGGTTTGCATAGCTGCCAACAGGCATGTGCTATGGGTTTATGTACTGCTCTGTGTTCATGTGTGAGTAACAAGTGGGGGTTTACACGTGTTGGGGATGCACCTGTGTTGACAATTCACTGCCAAGATAGCAACAAACGTCTGACTGTTGATGTCTGTCTGGGTCAGGGGTCGGCAATTAAGTTTGGCCACAAGCTAGATATTTTCCAAACCATTTCGTGGCGGGCCACAAAAAAAAATCTGTTTTGGAAAATGAAGTGTAGAGAATCGAAGAGACTAGTAGCTCTCCAGCCCAGAGGGTTGTTGAACCCAATTGCAGAACAATTGATCTAAAAAGAATAAGGCCGTTTATTGCAGACCTTTGGTCTAGGTGGTATTCAGCCAGTGGCGTACTACATCAGAAATTTACCTGACAAGGCATGAAAATAGACTGTTGTAGACTGTGTATAGACTGTGTATCTTACACCCTGTGCACGCGGCTTGCGCAAGGTGTAAGATAGGGCCCTTTGTGTAAAAGACAGCGTTTAAGTGCATACCTTTATTTTTTCACTCTCCTTGCGTATTGACCGTCCATCCTCCAACACGATCACCGGGTACTTATTCACCTCATAGTCCGCTTTGTGCCGCAGCCAGTCCTCATAACCCTGCGAAGAGCGAGACAGAGAGACAGAAAGACAGAGAGAGAGGGTTATGCGTGCTCTTGTGAGAGGCAGGACGTGAGGCAGGGATGAGTGCTCTATTTGGACTGGATTTGGGTTGCTTCATTAAATCAGATCAGAACAGAGAGTGCCTGCCGACACCGAGCCGGTAATAAAGATATTAGGGTAAATGCAGGAGCAGGTACAGCTTGTACAGAGGAAAGTGCCAGAGAGAGGCTGAGCGACAGTTGCAGGAAAGAGGGACAAACCGACCCCGATTTAGATTTTTGTTTATTTTTTGCACTGAGGTTGAGCAGGGGTTAACGTCGGCTCTCCTGGTGTCCCACTTCAAAGTCCTACTGAGGCCAGAGCCCCTCTCACTATGTGGCCCATATATTTCTGGAAGGAGGTCCACCCTCCATTGTGCTTCTCTCCCCGAGAGCTCTCAGCACTCCAATGAAAAAGTCAATCCGAAAACAATACATCTAAAGCTGCGACAGAGCCGCTGCGCTGAGATCAGGCCCGCTGCCGTTTGTTTTCTGCGTGAAAGACGCGCTCCCTGCTCGGCCGTAGCCCCTGACAGTTTAAGAGCAGTAATCACCGCTGACTACACAGCAGCAGTTAAGCAGCGACAGACTGTTAAAGCACCTGTAGTATTTCAGCGAGAGCGAGAAGACGACACTGGACTTTTGCCCCACAGCCTTTTTGTTTTTGACAGTTACTGGCAGGATAAAGCCTGCCCCAGTCTGCTCGAGCTTGCTTTCCAAGAACACTTCCTCATTTCAATTCTGCACTCATCAGAATTTCATAACACACCAGTCAACCAGTCCACACACTGAACAGCAACATTTTCACAAACAGGAAATAAGCTATCATCACTAGAAAGCATGAAAAATCATCATCACACTAAGTAATTCAGGCTATTCTCATACAGAGTTCCCCAATGGTGGAACAAACTACCTTCTACTACCAGATCAGGAGCATCAGGAGCGTCTCTCACTATCTTTAATAAACGCCCGAAGACAGAGCTCTTCAAAGAGCACTTAACTCTCCTAACACCTCTAACTAACTACCTTCTACTACCAGATCAGGAGAATCTCTTACTATCTTTAATAAACTCCTGAAGACAGAGCTCTTCAGAGAGCACTTACTCTCCTAACACCTCTAACTAACTACCTTCTACTACCAGATCAGGAGAATCTCTTACTATCTTTAATAAACTCCTAAAGACAGAGCTCTTCAAAGGGCACTTACTCTCCTAACACCTCTAACTAACTACCTTCTACTACCAGATCAGGAGAATCTCTCACTATCTTTAATAAACTCCTGAAGACAGAGCTCTTCAAAGAGCACTTAACTCTCCTAACACCTCTAACTAACTACTCTCTACTACCAGATCAGGAGAATCTCTCGCTATCTTTAATAAACTCCTGAAGACAGAGCTCTTCAAAGAGCACCTACTCTCCTAACACCTCTAACTAACTACTCTCTACTACCAGATCAGGAGAATCTCTCACTATCTTTAATAAACTCCTGAAGACAGAGCTCTTCAAAGAGCACTTAACTCTCCTAACACCTCTAACTAACTACTCTCTACTACCAGATCAGGAGAATCTCTCGCTATCTTTAATAAACTCCTGAAGACAGAGCTCTTCAAAGAGCACCTACTCTCCTAACACCTCTAACTAACTAAACTAACTACTTCTAACCTCATTTCCTTCTTCCCCTCCTTTCCTCCTCCATCCCACTATTTCCCCTTAGGCCCTGTCTAAAAAATGTTTTTTTTTTTTTTTTTTTTTTTTTTTTTAACCTTGAACTTTTATTACTAAATGTACATCATCATTGTAAGTTGATTTGGACAAAAGCGTCTGCCAAATATGATGTAATGTAAAAATGTAATGAATACAAATATTAATATTAACTATTAAGTGCTGTACTGTCAGAAACCAGCTACAAGTCTTTTATGAATTTCCAGTCAAACAGCTTAGTGATTTATTATATCTAAAATCTAATCAGAATTTTTCAGACAACATAAGATTAGATATAATATGAACAACCAGAACAAGGAAGAGTAAAATCAAAAAGAGATCACAGAGAACAGGAAAAACAGGAGTTTCTAAAACTGGAACTGCAAGATTTGCTAAATAACCCAAACTTCCCCTCGAAAGTTTTTATTTAAAAAAATCAAGTGCAAACTCTTGCAGCAGACTACAACACTAATACACACTGTTCCACCCTAGATACACAAAAATATAAAATAAAGGGTTTATACACGTTTTAACCAATACATTTCCATTATTTTTTCATGACTTTTTTGAACATCAGTGCAGACAATTAAACCAAAAATCAACTAAAACTATAATAAAAATTGATTATTGTAGATCTAAAATTAATCTGATAATGTTGACACACAATTTTTAATAATAAAATGTGTGTCAGATCCTGAGAGCTCCACTGTGTAGAGCTAAATTACTGAATTAACTTTGATAAGCTGACATATTGGTTAGCTCAAAATAGATTTTCTCCATCGATAAACTGAAACAAAGATTTGTAGACCAGATTTCCATGACTTTTCCAAAACGTTTTGGGCATTTTTATTTTTCCAAAACATATCCAGGCCTGGAAATTGCTGTTTTTAAACTTCATGACTTTTCCAGGTTTTTCATGACCGTACGAACCCTGTATATATGTGTCCAGTATCATTTATTTTACTTTAATCCTGGATATATGGACAAATCTGGAGTTCATTAATGATATTATGACATTCTGGATTATTAACTTCTTTTAAAAAATCTGAAAAAAATCTTGTATTTTGTTTAATATCTTAGTAAGCGGTGTACCATATCATAATATGCAATGATAAAATTATTTTTTTATTTTGTTGCAGTAGTGTATTCTTGAAATAATTTTTATTCAATGTTTTGTTATATTGCTAAGAGTATTGTTACAGTGAAAATACCATGAAATATTGTGTTACTGAAACTGGCTTATATCATGAGAAGGAATAGAGGGAAAGAACGGGGTGTCCAGCTCTGATCCCCGAGGGCCATCCTGTTCGTTTGGTGACTTCCCTGCTAAATCAGCTGAAGAATTAGTCACCAGTCTCAGCAGGGAAATGATCAAACCACACTGGACTGTGTTTAGCCTCCAGTAGAACTGCAGAACTCTCTAATAGAGGACGATAGAGTAAAAGACTTTTAAAAGATTTTTAAAAGATGGGCAGAAAAGAGAGACTGATGCAGAAGAGAGCATTTGAAGCATAGTGGTCACTGACCTGTTTGATGGCAGTCACTGTGATCACAAAAAACAATGGTAAGCCACTGGTTACGGGGCTTGTTGGCGTGTCCACAATGACCTGTGAAAAGATAAAAAAAAAAAAAAAAAAAAAAAAAAAAAAAAAAAAAACATTAATTTTTGCAAATGTTTGGTTTGGTTTGGTGGTATTATAACAGTCTCAGAAAATATCACATTACAGTATGAAGGAATTTCACAACTATCATAAAGCACTAACAGAATAATGATAGTAATAATAATAATAATAATAAAACAGAATTATAAATAGTAGCTATCACAGACTCGTTAGTACACATGCACTGGGTGGAAACTATGGGATGTAAACTGGGGTTAAATGTCTGGAAACAGGTTGATTTTAACTGTTGTTCTGAGCTGGATTTTTCACTGAAAGTTATTGACAGGAGAAGGGTACACGCCATCAAGATAGACCAAGTCTTCCTGTTAACTATAATACATTAATGATTTCTGTAGGTGATTCTGAACCCACATTATAAGGTCTAGTACAGAAGGTTTGTCACAAGGCTAAAAGCTGGGCTCAGCCTGAACATAGTCAGGGCTGGGGGCATTTGTTACAAAGGCGGCTGCACTGTGGGAACATCTCTGGAAAATTAAGAGACCACTTCAGTTTCTCTGATTTTGCTATTTATCGGTTTATGTTTGAGTAAAAAGAACATTGTTTTTTACTCTATAAACTACAGAAAACATTTCTCCCAAATTCCAAATAAAAATATTGTCATTTAGAGCATTTATTTGCAGAAAATGAAAAATGCCTGAAATAACAGAAAAGATGCAGAGCTTTCAGACCTCAAATAATGCAAAGAAAAAAAACTTATATTCATAAAGTTGTAAAAGTTCAGAAATCAATATTTGGTGGAATTTTTTAAGACTGATTAGGGGATAAACTGTAGAGGGATAAAGAGGTTTCTTTGGAATAATCCTACAACTATGAGAATAGAGAAGTTCAAACATGCACAAACGTACATAAATAAGGATTAGGAACCAATATAATGTGAAAATGATTAAATAACTTGACTGTAGATACATGCATTAGTTTGCAAATGTTTTAAAAACTGTTCACATTGTAGTAGGGCTGCACAAGATTGGAAAAATTTTACATTGCTAATGTTCATTTTTTGACAGTATATATTGCGATAATAAACAATGCAGGACCCATGACGTAACCAGCCCCGCCCCCACCCACGCTCTGTGTCGCGTCCGGATCGATCAAGTGATGAGTCAGAGCAGAGCTCTCAAAACCCGAGGAAAACAGCTAAACAACAGTAATCGGCCCTTTAATCAGGCATTTAAATGACTTTTTAAAAGGTAAATAAGAGCGTTTTTCTGGGATTAAAAGTGTGAATTCAGCTGTAACTGGAAATATCTGCACTGCAAAACTGTGCTGGACTGAGGTGCACAGCTTTCTTCACGTGCCCATGTTTACAAGCACGTGCCCACGGTTACCTCGTGTTTACGACTGCCCCCCCAGCACTCCCCCTCCCCCTCACACTTCTCACGCAGCAGCAGCCTGTCATTCACACAGACAGAGACAGAACTGTGTATCTATTTCTTGTGTCAAGAATCAAAATATTGCAACATGACACGTTTGATTTAATTGCCTTAAGTGACATTGCACGTCCTGCCATGTGACTATTGCACAGGCGCACCAAAAAAAAAAAAAAAAAAAAAAAAAAAAAAAAAACAGTAACGCTCCTGGCTGTTCATTTAGAGAGAACTGTTGGTAAAAGAAATATATAGTTTTCAGCCACTGCACCTCCCAACATGCCATCCCGGCCCTTTACCATTCTGATACGGCCTGCTACGTACTACAGCTCAACCAGTACTCACAAAAATACTCACAGCCTCTTTCCAGAAGCTCAGTGTGAGGTCAGACCCGGGCAGTGGAAGTGTGTGGGTGTGTGTGAGGCTTGGTGTGATCAACACCTCCATGGGTGTGAACAAGGGACAGTTTGTCAGCCTCTTTTCACACCAGCAGCTATAGACCAAACACACGCAGGAACTCCATTACAGGTCTTACCAAAATAGAACAGCAGCTCTGCTTCATCTGCACGTGTTTTTGATGGGGCTAATTTTATTAACTGATAAGCATATACAGGATTTGGACAATGAAAGTGAAACACCTGGTTTTAGAACCGGACAGTTCTGGTGGAAACAGGAGAGTTGAGGTGCACATTGAACTCTGCCGTGATTTGTTCAGCCGTGGTTTTATGTTTTTTGGATACAATCCGGGTTAGCACCCGAACATCCCTTTCAGACAGCTTCCTCTTACAGCGTCCACAGTTAATCCTGTTGGATGTGGTTCGTCCTTCTTGGTATACTGACATTACCCTGGATACCGTGGCTCTTGATGCATCACAAAGACTTGATGTCTTGGTCACAGATGCACCAGCAAGACATGCACCAACAATTTGTCCTCTTTTGAACTCTGGTATGTCACCCATAATGTTGAGTGCATTGCAATATTTTGAGCAGAACTGTGCTCTTACCCTGCTAATTGAACCTTCACACTCTGCTTTTACTGGTGCAATGTGCAATTAATGAAGATTGGCCACCAGGCTGCTCCAATTTAGTCATGAAACCTCCCACACTAAAATGACAGGTGTTTCAGTTTCATTGTCCAACCCCTGTATATTTATGTTAATGACTGCATACATGTAAAATGGTCTTAACATTACAATATACAGTATTTTATTTGCAATTATTTTCTGGATCAACCAAAACAATACTCATGACAGGCTTGTATACAGATTAGGGGTGTCACGATCTCGATATTTTATCGAAATCGAATCGAAATGAGGTCACGATCTCGAGTATCGAAGTCAAAAAGAGGATCGACGATCCCTCCCGCGCGCGCTACGCAAATAGCGCAGCGCGCTACGCAAATGGCGCGGCACCAACATAGCGCATCCTATTCATTTAAATAGAGATAGCCACTGCATGAGCGCAGTCGGCGGGAGTGTGATCACTGTTTTTATCTGTCCAACGGGGGAGGGGGGGCGGGGGTTGGGCGCGCAGGTTTTGTATCTGTATCTAACGGAGGGGTGGGTGCGCGCAGGTGAGAGCGTGTGAACTCGCTGAAATGCGTGTGTCAGTGTGACTTGAGAACACTGACTATAGATCACAGTGAGGTGGATTAAAAATCTTAAACTTATAATTGACTACACCTGTTGCTTTCCATTGAATTAAAAAAACATCTTTCTCTCAGATAAAGTAAACACAAGCGTGTTTCTGACTAAAATAAAAGCTTTTCAGGAGAGATATAAGTTATGTGTAAATATTTATAAGACAATACCCACATCACTTATCTAACCAGCCTGTACTGATTTCTGCCCCCCAATAATGCTTTCAATAACCTCTTGTAACCCCTGGGAGCCAGGGGTTACACTCTAATAGCCTTTAATAGTCTTCAGTAGCCTTTAAAAGACTTACCTGGCGGCCGTGGTGTGTCCACTAAACTCCGTAGTTATAAACATCCTGAGGTTAGCAGCGCGCTAACTGACCTGTTCATAATGTAATCCGAGCAGTGCCTCCGTGTCGGCTGTTCTAACCTGCTGCTGTTAGCTGCTTGGGCTGAAAGATGAACTGTAGTGAGCTGTATTATCCGGTTAGTGGGGTTAAAACCTTTATTTGTTTACAGAAACAGTAAAAACGGACTGGCTGAGCTCTGTAGCCCGTGGCTGGGCTGTACTGAAGTAGTGACTGAGTGAAGAGAGCGGAGCTTGTGCTGCTGCTGCTAGTGGTTGGATGAAGAACTGCAGCTTCATGTAATGAGCAGTTTCACCAGCCATCCACACACAGCTCTGATAAACTGCTTGTTTTAATAGTGCACACTGTTGCTACCAAAAAAAGTCACTAGATGGCATTACCATATATATCTTAATAAATAATAATAATAATATTTATAATATTTATAATAATAATAATAATAAATATATTATTTAAATTTTATGAGGCATAAAATAATAACAAGAAAAAAAAAACAAGAAAATCGATAATCGAATCGAATCGTGACCCTCAAATCGAAAATGAAATCGAATCGAGGATTTAGAGAATCGTGACACCCCTAATACAGATATCAAATATTGATTACTCAAACAATTAAATATATATTAATGGTTTTAGTGAAAACCTACATATGCACCTACAAATACACTGACATGCCACAAGTCATGGAACAGGGGCTAGTATTGTGTCCCATGATTTTGCTACGACCCTTGATAAAATTCTACACTAACCTGCAGGAAATATGTTTGCATTGAATGTAGATGTGATTTCTGGCACAGTCACTTGTCTGTTCGTACAATTCTAGCCAGACACCACCAGTCACAATCATTACCACACACTGTGTGTGCTGTCCACTGTGGGTGGGAAGGGCATTCACAAGTAGATCTTTAGCATCAGTTATAAACTCCACTGTACTGGTAACTGTATTAACAAAAATGTTGATGCTGTGATTAATCATTTTATTCCTAGATAATTTGATTGCTAAAGACATGTATTGAGTGTTATTTAAAGGATTAAACAGTCAAATCTGGTTGCAAATACAAGTTGTGTCCTTACTTAAAATGAAGAATAAACATCACCATATACATTGTTAATCTGTTCTGTTTTTTCCTTCATTATTAATAAAAAAAAACAATTTCTAATTCCATTTTCTTTTCTCTGTTATTATATACATTTCTGGTGTTTTAGGTTTTTGCCACAATATTATTTCAGTATCTGTATTGAGATGTTTAAGCAGGTTTTTTTAACGAATGTCATAATTTTGCAGGGTTCATACACTTTTTAACCAGAAAATTTCCATGACTTTTCTATGCCTTCCAAGACACATTTTCATGATCATAAGATTTTTAAAACATCAGTGCAGACGTGGACAATAAAACCAAGAAACATCTTAAACTACAATCAATAGTAGGCATAACATGATTTTGATAATGTTCACATACAATCTTGAATAATAATGTGTGTCAGATTTGTGTAAGGGCTACTTCTACTGAATTAACTCTGAGCTGATGTATTTGTTAGCTCAAAACAGATTTTCTCCATCAGTAAACTAATAAACTAAAACACAAAGATTTGTGATCATTTTCCAATTTCCATGATTTTTTCAAAACGTTCTGGGTATTTTTTATTTGCCCAAAACATATCCAGGCCTGGAAGTTTAAGAGATATTAAGAGCTATTTTCAAATTTCATGACTTTTTCAGGTTTTTCATGACTGTAAGAACCCTGATTTTGTTAAAGTGATAACACTAGTGCCAACAATAAAGCTTCACTCCAATTCTGTTAATTCACAATAACCTGCTATGAACACGCTGGCCACTGTTTAACCTCACTCACGCTTTCCTAAGTGAGTTTTCAGTGTTTTGCTGCATTTCTTTCATGCATCACAGAAATCATAGAGCCCCAGACTCCAGACCAGAGATCAGTGACAGAACCAGAGCAGAGTTTATCCAGCTGTGTCACTGTGGAGTCCCGGACATATCTTTAAACTGTATTTGACAACCTGGCCTGTGCTCCCAGAGAAACTGACAGACTCGCTCATGACTCGACTCGTTTCTCACGTCAAGCTTTTACCAGCCACTTCCCCAAACACAGAACACACACACGCACACACACGCACACACACACACACACACAGCAGTGTTTTGAGCCTTTCACTCTGCAGTCCCAGGTTTCCAGGTACATAATCCCAAACAGCCCCCCCGTGCCACTCACACCCCTCTCTCTGCACTTGGCGGTTCTTAAGGAGTCGCAGGGCTGATTCTGTGATCTGCTCAAGACCTGTGCAGAGAGCTGTTGATTCAGACACACAAACACAGCGTCGCTGGCAGAGGGCTCTCAGGGAACAAGCTCCGGCAAGTTACAACACGCACACACACACACACACACACACACACACACACACACACACACACACACACACAATCAACTCTCACTTACACACACAAACTCTCACTCACACACACACAAAAACACTCACACAGTAGTTTCAGGTTCCTCTAAGGGGTTTATGCTGATGCCTTAAATGCATCAGTGCATCAGGCGGAGAGAGAGTGAGAGAGTAAGAGCGAGAGTGAGAAAGAGAGAGAGAGAGAGAGAGATTCAGAGAGAGATACAGAGACAGACAGAGAGAGAGAGAGAGACAGACACAGACAGAGATAGAGAGAGATACAGAGAGAAAGATTCAGAGAGAGATACAGAGAGAGAGATACAGAGAGAGATAGAGACAGACACAGACAGAGAGATAGAGAGAGAGATACAGAGAGTTTGTTTGTGTGTTTTGTGCCATTTCAGCAACATATTGGCTATTTTATGGCATCGACAATGTTCGTGACTTGAGCATCACAGACTTAAATCAGTTTCTTTTCAACTGAAGAACTTCCTGAAAATTAATATTTTAGCTAGTGGGATCCTTTTAAACGAGATACAGAGAGAGCAACAGAATGAGAGAAAGAGATAGAGCTGGACAGAGAGAGAAAGATGCAGAGAAAGAGAGAGATGCAGAGAGAGAGAGGCATTTTCCTGCTCTCTCGCTCGCCCAGGCTCTGAGGGAGTCACCGAGCTCCTGAGGCTCAGAGAACCCCCATATGGCAGGTGTCTGCTGACAGCTGCTCAGTGGCACCACTGTCAAAAGCGCTCGTACAAAGAGAGAGAGGACAAAAAGAGAAAGAAGGGAAAAAAAAAAGGCAGAGGGCTTTTCCTCCGAGTCGGCACTGCTGCTCAGCTTACGCGGTCAGAAGAAACCGGCTCTGGAAAGTGCCTGCTTGACTTTTTTTTTTTAAAGGTGAGTGAAGAAAAGGAAAAAAGCAAAGAAATGTAAGTGAGAAGGAAAGACTCCTTTTTTCTTTATTTTCTCCCCAATTTAGCTGCGCCAATTAACCCACCCACTCCCTCACCAGGAGTTCCCTATTACTTGCAATGCACCGGA
This sequence comes from Astyanax mexicanus, assembly GCF_023375975.1. Classification (NCBI taxonomy): domain Eukaryota; kingdom Metazoa; phylum Chordata; class Actinopteri; order Characiformes; family Acestrorhamphidae; genus Astyanax; species Astyanax mexicanus. The sequence goes on from NC_064417.1 coordinate 47,747,153, forward strand.
CACTAGGATAAGCATGATGACAGGACAAGTGCATGCCTCCTCCCATACATGTGAGGTCAGTTCAGACCTCGCCTCTCTTTACATATGCCGCTGATGCAGCATCACTAACAGCATCACCAGCACATTTGGAGGAAAGCACCAGATCCCCAGCTCCGATACATCAGCCAACAGATGCTAGTCAGCATCACAATGGTGCTTGAGAGCACAAATGACTGTATGAAATAGAAGCTTTGATATGTTTCTGCTTTGATGTATACTGGCCAATTTACTTTACGAATTTGTTTTTATCATCTACAGTATTTCAATTGCATGTGTGTGGAGTTTAGCGAAAATTAAATCATTTTGGTGTAAGCTATTATTATTGAGTTCACAGTCAAAAGTTTCACAGCTCTCTCATACTCTGGCTGCTGATGCCGAAGCAGTAAGGCCCAGGATTTGAACTCAAAATGCTTGGGCCATTTTGTAGCATCTTAGGCTGCTTTCACACCTGCCATGTTTGGTCCAGATTTTCAGATTTTTCAGTTTGGGTCCAAACAAACGTAGAAGGTGTGAAAGGGGCTGTGATCTACAAAAGAGGTGGTCTTGGTCCAGATCTACTGAACTATAATCCGGTTCGTCTGCAGTGTGAAACACTTTAATAGACGGTTCAGACTTTCAGATTAATTACAGGAATTTGAGGAAGTCTTTAAACAAATCAGAGGACAAAAGAACTGGTGTTGTGCAGAAATCTGACTACCCTTGGCTTGAAGGTGAATCACACAACAGTATGAACACAAACTTAGACTGGGAATTAATTAAGTTACACTCCTTCTGCTGCAGGATGAAAGCGTGTACACGACAGAGAGCTAGAATTCAGCACAACACCTGAAAAAACAAAGCAATTCAAAATCGAACTCTTGTAGAATGTAAATTATGTTAATCAATTATTAATATATAATTTATATAATATATTATATAATATATATAATAATGATGACAGGATGTAGTAAATTTCTTTAGTCCGCTCACTAAACTGCAGTATGAAACCAAAACTACACATAACATGTACTGGGACGGATGGATGGATGGACTGATGGACAGATGGATGCTTTATTGATCCCAGAGGGAAATTCTGGACATCCAGTAGCAGCAGGTATACACAGTACACAGAAGCTACAATAAAAGTATAAGATACAGTACAGGCCAAAATTCTTACTGAATTCTTACTGAATTCTTACTGAATTCTTACTGAAGGCATCAAAACTATGAATGAACACATGTGGAGTTATGTACTTAACCAAAAAAGGTAAAATATATATATTCTAGTTTCTTCAAAATGGCCACCCTTTGCTCTGATTACTGCTTTGCACACTCTTGGCATCATTCTCTCAATGAGCTTCAAGAGGTGGCCACCTGAAATGGTTTTCCAACAGTCTTGAAGGAAGGAGTTCCCAGAGGTGTTTATTAGCACTTGTTGCTCCTTTGCCTTCTTCACTCTGTGCTCCAGCTCACCCCAAACCATCTGGATTGGGTTCAGGTCCGGTGACTGTGGAGGTTCAGCTCATTTTTTGTTAAGTACATAAAACTCCACATGTGTTCATTCATAGTTTTGATGCCTTCAGTGAGAATCTACAATGTAAATAGTCATGAAAATAAAGAAAACGCATTGAATGAGGTAGTGCAGTTAAACATAGTAAAACAACAAAGAACAGCAGTTGTTGTGCAACGTAACAAAGATATGAACCTTAGTGCAGACTCTTGTCTGGACCTTCAGGTGTGAAAACGCCTTTAATCTGCTGAGCCAGTCGGAGCCCAGAAGGGAAAGTCTCCTAATGTAGCCTAATGTTCTCACCGCTCTATTTGTAATCACTTCTGCCTGACATACGCCCCACCACTTACTCCCCTTCAGCTGGTAGCCGGACTGTGTTCAGCAGAAAACGCTCCAACTCCCCCCGCCGGCCACGCAGGTGATGAATGCTGCAGAACAGCGGCGCAGCGGCACGTCGTTTTTCGATCTAATAAATTGATAAAGGCCCATCTGGTGGTACCCAGCTGCGGTGCCCTCTACGATTAAAGATATTAAGAGAGCGGTTCCGGAAAAGTGCTGAGTCCCCCACTTAACTACTGTCTTTCTCTTACGTACTCTCTTTCTCTAACGTTCACACACACACACACACACACACACACACACACCTGGACTGCGTAGAGGTTTATACCAGTACAGTCCAGTACATCAAATTTAAATTAAGCTATTTAAAAGCTGGTTTTATCTTATGGAGTGCATGTTTTAAAAAATTAAGTAGCTATAAATAGTTATAAACCAGTTATTTTATACACATATATGATCCACAGCTGCAGGTTGTGTTTGGCAGCAAGTGTGAGGCCAAAAATAGAAGTTATACTAATAATTAAAAAATATATTCTTTATAGCAGCACAACTGATTTTAGTCCCTGTATTTAACTAGATGTATAAGAAAAAATTAATATATCAAAGATTTTAGTTTAAGGTCTCTGAGTGGTCCAGCAGGCTAAACGCTGCCACAATAATCAGGAGATCGCCAGTTCGAATCCTGTTCATGTAGCTTGCCATCTAGCGGCTACCAGAGCCCCGAGAGAGCACAATTGACCTTGCTCTTTCTGGGTGGGTACAGTAGATGGTGCTCTTTCCCCTCATCACTCCGAAGGGTGATGTCGATCAGCACAATGCGTCTGTGAGCTGATGTATGATGATCAATGGATTTTTTCTTCCCTGATGGCACAGCCATATTCCAAGATTACAATACCAGCATTCATGGGTCTGGAATTGTGAAAGAGTTCAGGGTTCAGGGAGCATGAGATCATCATTTTCACACATGGATTGCGAGAGTTCACCACAGAGTCCAGACCTTAACCTCATTGAGAATCTTTGGGATGTGCAGGAGAAGACTTTGTGCAACACTGGATTTAAATAAAGAAGCTTATTAAAACAATTCTACAGAGAATGTGTGCTGCAATCAAAGCTCAATTTCAGGGTGAAGGCTACACCCTGCCACCCACCTTCTATGACTAGACCTACAGCAGGTAAGGCAGAAATGTCATTACGAACATTTGGAAGATGCATGGGAATAAAAAGATGGTTCTTCATATAAAGAATTACAATCTTTCACTTTTCTTATAATCCATTAAAAAGCAACAAACATTCAACCCACAAACTACAGATAACACAAACATTTTAGTACTGTATCATTTCTACTTGCAGTGTTAGACCATTAACATTTCAGAAGACTGAACTAAAATTAAATAGATGATCTCAGAGGGACTTTCTGTGCATCACACTCGGGGTAAACTCAGTAAAACACATGTAAACAGGTGCTGGGTGTAAGATAAACAGATATATACAGCCACCTCCACACACCAGCAATCAGGCTGCCATAAAACGCCTCTCACCTTATTACTGCTTTCCCCACTGGAGTTCCAGAAGAGTCCTAAAAATGCTCTGCTGAACTCTCCTGCACTTTAACAGCACTTTCCAATGGTTTATAATTATTACTTATTAATTATATCAAATTCATATCAATATTCATATCATATTGCTGCTAAACAGGCTGTACATGGATAGGATAGTAGAGTAAGCTGAGCTCAATTAGTACTCTGGCTTTCTGGGGTCTCAATATAACTTTATTTGAATGTAGTACTGTCAAAATGCAGCATGACACGCTGAAGAATCAATAGGTTTTACACTACATCGCAATACATTGTGACTAAGTTTACAGAAACTCAGCCTTTATCAGCCTTTCTCTCCTCCTCTCCTCACAGTCTTCATGTAATCTCTATATACTAGTGTGGTCAATCAATTAAAAAATGAAATCAAATCAACAGTATTCTGTGATTAACTGAGATTAATTGCACTTATTTTCTTCTGCAAGTTCTGCAAGTTTTTATAGTGGATATTTAAATGTAGATAAAATAATAATTGTAAGAAATGTAAAATTCAATTAAGCAATAATACACAAGAGGACGTGCTATAACGTGTAATATTGGCAATGCTGTGCTGCAGTAATGGGCAGGAGACTGCAGGCAGAGTAATATCCTTAGCACTCCAGAGGATATTACTCTTAAAATATTACATGTTCTAGCACGAATCTAGAGTGCATTATTGCGATTATACCACAGTTCCATTATCGATATTTATTAAAAGATGTTGAGTTAAAGAGGACGAGAAAATACGATCTGTTTGGTTATAAAATAGTTCCATTGCTGCTTTGTTTGTAGCTGTGCTGTTTGGCTTGTAAGCGCTGCATCGTTAAGCTAAGTTAGTTGCCAAGTCTGCATCAGCAGCAGCTGGAAAAGAGGCGGAGTCTGACTTCACATGTATCGAAGGAGGCATGTGCTAGTCTTCACCCTCCTGGCGTTGGGGCATCACTGGTGATAGGGTGATTCCTAATGAGTAGGTTGGGTAATTGGAAAAAAAAAAAATCTGGAAAAAGTGACCACAGCACAGCCTTGTTGTTTCCACAAGCGGGGGCAGGGGCAGGACAGATTACCTCAGAAGTTGAGTCAAACTTGGTAGCGTAATTAATTGCATTAAAAAATAATAATACTGCACTACTGATTCCAAATGATTTGCGTGCATTAACGCATTAACACTGACAGCCCTAGTATATATACAGTAACCGTTACAGCAACCTTAGAGCATGATTCTTTGGAAACACATGATTCAGAAACTGTGTTTCAGAGAATATAATTTTGTATAAGCAGCACAATGGGTCCATTTCGTGAGGGGCAGCGTCTCAGACTTCCTTAGAGCTCCTGAGAACGCACTGGTTACAATGCATTTTCATTATGCTGAACACACACAAAACAAATACCATCAGGAATGCAGAACAAGCTCATTAGGTGGCAGTTTTTAAGCATGGCATTATTACACAAGAATAGAGCGCACTGTTAGATTATATTGCAACATTAAGCACAGAGCTGACGCGGTATCGCCCCGGTGAACACATGGCCTTCTGCTATCGCCTCTACAACACTTCCTGCACTGTCCTGTACGCTGAGTAAACGCTGGTGTTCTGTAACTCACCTCCGCAAAGGTTTCGGCTCTCTCTAGAGACCGGAAAGCAATGACCTACTGCATCGAAAGTGCGGCAAATTGCAGTGAGCTGAGAAGCAGCTAATGGGCTCAGTTCAGTGTGTTTTCCTTTTCTTTAAGAATGCTGGGTTCTAAAAACAGCTACAGATACACATCTTAATAACTATTATCTGTGTAGAACTAGAAGCAGGACTAGTTTACTGCTAAACACAGGCAATTAGTACAGTTTTAATTATCATTTTTTCCCCATTTTTATTTGTTTTAATCAATCAATCAATCAATCAACTTTTATTTTCCCCTCAATAAATACATTAAGGGTAACCCTCATTTTCAATGCAGCCGAGCATCTACAACACTAAAGGAAATGAAAATTCTGTTTAGATTCTAAAAAAACAAGCAAACAATACAAGATTTAATTACGAAGAAATAAAATAATTCAAAATAAAAGGATATGCAGACAGGTTAAAATGCAAAGCAATAAAACAAAGAGATAAATAAGTAGAATAATAAAATACAAACACAACTAAAAAAATAAAGGACTAAAATAAAATATAAAAAATAAAAGGATGAAATTAATAATAAAAAAAAATAGTGCTAAAAGGTAAAACATAAAATTTGATAAATGAAAAGACAAAATGATTAAAATAAATAAAAAGATTGAAGAAAAACTCATCTTAAACGGTTACAGGCTGTCTGAAAGTCTAAAAGATTAAAATGATTTTGTGACACCAGGGAGCTGAGTTTGCAGCTGATTTTAAATTAAATGTCAAGGTCTATCGTAATGATATATACTATGCATGTGTGTAAGTGGTATGTTATATATCAGTTCTACATACTTTTGTACCTAATGTAGGTCTGTTATGATAATTACATGATACAGCCAATACATTTTTATTTATAGCATTTATTTTTACACACCTCCAATAACTCACATGTTGACATGGCCAAAACTCTGACAGATAAAACTCTGCACTCCAGTAGTTATGCAACTAATTATAAAACATTGTGCAAACCATGACCACCTGCAGCTGTGCGGGTGCACACAACAGGCAAAATTAAACTAAAAGAAAATAAGCAAGCTTGTAAGCTCATATATAAAGAAGGAACTTTTGTGAACTTTATCTGTGGGAAGTTTGCTGAAGTCTTGACAAAAAAAAGAAACACTTTCAGTAGGATATTTATTAGGGTATTCCCTGGTACATTTATTAGAATATTATTGTGGTACAGAGAATATGTTAGTTTTGAATAGTTGTATCTTAACGTTTCTATTAAAATCTTTGCGATAATATAGTGCATTTGAGAAACAAGTCTTATCTTTAAAGGCCCACTAACCTCCCTGATTTTAGTAGACTCCACCCTCAGCTTAAATTTAAAAAAGGTAAAAAAAAAAAAAAAAAAAAAAAAAAAAAAGAAAGAAATAGTTTTTGAGGAGCACTGAGTGATGGGTTTAGAGGCGGGGCAGGACGGAGAGATGATTGGATGAACTGCAGCAGCAGCAGTGTGCCTCTGATAGCAATCAGACATGACCATCTCACACATCAGCAGCATTAAAAGCAGTAGTTTTAAACAGAAGCATTAACACTTCTATCTATTTTCAGTCTCACTAAATCAGTAGTACATACAGTAGTTTTACACTTCTCTTTTTGAGCACGGTTTCATGGTGTTTAGATGCACAGAATGCTGCTTAAAGCATAATCAACAGTAGCTGATATCTGAACGATCTCATTCCCAACTTTGATATCAATCATTTGAGGGAAATGGAACGCAGCATTAGTTCATGGTAAAATTGTCAAATTACTTTAAACAAAGCCTTATACTTGTTTCTTGGATTCCAGAGGGTTAAATATTTCAGAGATTTGAGTTTGACCTTAGTTACGTTCACTGATTTAACTCTCTGCATCCCCTTAACACCTTAATATCAACACAACCCACTGGGCAAGTGATTTTTTTTGTGGTGCTGTCCAGGCAGCACATCTTCTTGCCTGGGTCATTTGGGCAATCACTACTGTTGAACCCTGAGAAGCAGTAATTATGAAGCATCGGAAATATTTGAGGACTGGGTCTCTGTATTGAAATGTTTGAATGGAAAAGTGGTATTGGTGCATCCTTAATGTTTTTTATTCCCACACCCAGTTGGCTACACACAGCACAGCTATGCAGTTTCACCAACATTGCACAGCACCGAGTGCAGCCAATCAGTCAAGCACAGTGTGTAAACTAGCAAGTTACCATTATCTGTAAAGACCATGACACACGTACCCATCCCTACCCATCCCTGTCTGTGTCTACCACTACCCCACATTAATATTCCCATTCTGCTCTCTCTCTTTACAATTACAGATCATTTCACTGCTTAGCAGCACAGTGTGATCCACACACACATACACTCATCCACACACACACACACACTCATGCACTCGCCCACCCACGCACACACACACACACACACACACGCTCGGAACATTCCAGCAAGATCTGTGTCAGCGTGTGCATTCTAAAGACAGAGATCCCCCGGTCTCCCTCCTCCTCCTCCTCCTCCTCGTTCACTCTTCTCTCCTCTCTCTTTCTCTCTCTCTCTCTCTCTCTCCCTCTCTCACTCACTCCCATCCCTCTATTCCCATCAGGACCCGGCATTTGCTGCTATTTTTAGCAGAGTGGTGCTTTTTTATCAGGCAGTGTCTATTTGTGGCTCTACAGAACTACAGAGGGCTTCCTAGCTGCTGACGTCAGCAGAGATATGCTGCAACGCCGTGTAGAGAGGAAGAGAGAGGGAAAGATAGGGGGAGAGAGAGAGTGTGTGTGTGTGTGTGAACGAGAAGGAGAAAGACACGGGGAGGGAGAAAGAGAAAAGGTGAGTAAAGATGGAGGGACACAGGAGGATTTGAGAAATATAGAGGGAGAACTAGAGAATAGAGGTATCTAAGGTAGAGACAATTAAGTAGAGGGAATAAGAGAAGAAAAGAGACAGAGAGAGATGAGTAAAGATGGAGGGACACAGAAGGATTGGTGATTGGTGTCATAAAGTGGAGAGAAGTGATTGGGAACTATAGACCTAAAGGAATGAGCATAACTTGAGGCATCTGAAAAAGAGAAGGAGGAATGACGAGAAACAGAAGGAGAGGAGGACTGAAGAAATAAAGAGGGGGGAACGCATGACTGAGAGGAATGCGCATGGTCTGAGGTATCTGAGGTAGAGACAATGAAGTAGAGAGAGACAGAGAAAGAGAGAGAGAGAAAGAGAGAGAGAGATGGAGGAAGAGAAAAGGTGTGTAAAGATGGAGGGGCACATGAGGATTTAAAAAATAAAGAGGAAGAACGTGACGGAATGCCTTGGAAGGAGGTATCTAAGGTAGAGACAATTAAGTAGAGGAATAAGAGAGAGAGAGAGAGAGCGAGAGAGATGGAGGAAGAGAAAAGGTGTGTAAAGATGGAGGGGCACATGAGGATTTAAAAAATAAAGAGGGAGAACGTGACGGAATGCCTTGGAAGGAGGTATCTAAGGTAGAGACAATTAAGTAGAGGAATAAGAGAGAGAGAGAGAGCGAGAGAGAGAGAGAGATGGAGGAAGAGAAAAGGTGTGTAAAGATGGAGGGGCACATGAGGATTTAAAAAATAAAGAGGGAGAACGTGACGGAATGCCTTGGAAGGAGGTATCTAAGGTAGAGACAATTAAGTAGAGGAATAAGAGAGAGAGAGAGCGAGAGAGAGAGAGAGATGAGTAAAGATGAAGGGACAAAGGATAATTGGAGAAATAAAGGGGAGGGAAGTGATTGAGAATAAATGACTTGGAGGAATGAGCATAACTTAAGGCATCTGAGGTAGAGAGAAGAAGGAATAGTGAGAGAGAGAGAGAGAGAGAGAGAGAGAGAGAGGAAGACTGGAGAAATAAGGAGGGGGGTGTGGGGAACGAATGACTAGGAGGAATGCGCATGGTCTGAGGTATCTGTGGTAGAGACAATGTGGTAGAGCGAGAGAGAGAAAGAGAGAGAGAGAGAGAGGAGAAAAGATGCGTGGCTTAGGAGAACTGGGGAATTAAAGAGGGCAGAAAGTGATGGGGAACAAATGATAGGGAAGAATGCAGAGGGTTAAGGTAGAGACCATGAGGAAGAAGAAAAAAAGGCAGGCAGGAAAAGAGAGAGAGAATGAGAGAGATGGAGAAAGAGATGAGTGGTTGTGAGTGAGACAGAGATGTGGTTTGGGTTTGATGATGCGTTTGCTGGGAGGGTCTCTGAAGAACTGTGCAGATCTATTTCTGGACCTGTGATGCTAGTGTGGTCTCTGAGTGACGGGTGCACTGCGTAGGTGTGTGTGTGTGTGTGTGTGTGTGTGTGTGCTACAAAAGGGTGTGTGTGTCTCCCTCATGGCACTATAATAGCACGCTGCGTGGGGAGAACTGGGCACTAAGGATAAGGAGCCCCTCCAGAGGGAAGCAGGATTAGTGGAGGCACGCCAGCCACATGCCAGCACTGGGCAAACACCGGCCGCCTGTAGAACAACACACACACATATACAAACACACACACACACACACACACTACAGAATAAGGCATCAAGTCACGTAAGCCAAAACAAAAGCGCCCACACAACAAAAACCACGAGTAAACCAATCCTCGTTTTCAGAACTGCATACACTGGTCTTATTGTGCTTTTTGAGGTACTGAACTGTTCAGTTACCTATCAGCAGTATATATCAGTTGATCATGAAGTGTAACCTCAGGGAATGGCTTGGGAATGCCCACATCTGTATAAGTTGTGAGGTGTTACCTTGAGGTTCAACATTAGCTTACTGTACTCATGGTAAGCTGAAATAAATTATGGATAGAACGGATAAAAATAAAACGAGCTATGTCCAAAGCTGTGTGGGCATTTAGGGTTCCTAAACCACACAGGTATCACCTGTGAACCAGGACTTTGTCACAGAAGGCATTACCACCTAGAGTGGACAGCACAATTCATGTGAATTCCACTTGCCTTGCATTACATTACATTTGGCAGACGCTTTTGTGCAAAGCGACTTACAATAATGATGTACAGACAGTAAAAGAAGACAGAGCCTAAAGGACGTCAAAGGGAAATAGTGGGATAGAGAAGGAAAAGAGGGGAAGATGGACATTTCTAGTGTATTGCTATCTTGGCAACGGAAAAGACAGACTGAATACAATCTAGAAAGACATCAACAGTATAATTCAGTTCATTTCTATGTTGGCAACACAGACTCACTGAACACCTTTGTTACGCATGTTATGCACATATAGGCATTCAGCTGCTGGCACACCTTCACAGTCTGAATGAGCAGGTCAGTTCCTGTGATAAAAAGTGCTGGACACGTCCAGGTAGCTGCACCATAAAATAGCAATCCTCCAGATCACATGTGGCTCTTAAAGTAAACGGCAAGTGACTCACTGATTGGATTATTTAAGTTGCGCTTAAAACACACCCATGATTAATTAAGATATTTAGTACATCCCAAACAGGGCATACTTTTCCCGTTGTTATGATAGCAAAGACTCACGGACACGGCCTAAATCAAGCTGCGCGATGCACTGTTGACTGCTTGCCCATGTCCCATGAAGATTCGATGATGTGTTTAATGATATGATATAGCAAGACATATATTTACTCTTAATATGTCGTTATATGAAGCCCACATCCATTGTACATACCCTTACCCAGTGCTGTGTACAGAATAGAAAGTGACTGAGTACAAAATTCTGCTGTGATCAAACATCTATACAATGTTAGTCAGAGAGAGAGAGAGAGGCAGTGGAGGCGGCGGCTTCTCCTTCCTCTATCAGATGAGTGGACAGAATAAAGACACAGCAGGATACAGACAGCCGAAGAGCTGCATGATAAGCACACTGTTCCTGCTGCCCGCCTCAAATAAATGCACACAAAACACACACACATAGTTTTCCATTGATCTTGCATAAACAACACTTACCTGAACCAGAAATATAATGAGGAAGTAAAAATTGGCGATTCGTCTGAACTGCTCGAACAGGTTCTTTGGCAGAAAGTTCCATATAGTGTACTGTGGAGACAAAAAAACAGTAGATGCAAACATTACAACACAGACAAATCAATATTCCCCTGCCAGCGAACAGCTAAGAGCCTTAAGAACTGCTGGCATGTCTTATGAAAAAGCAGCTTTCTGAAGCTAAAGCACAGCGGGTGCTTCAGAAAAAAAAAAAAAGCTACAGGAAAGATTAAAATACATTCAATATTCATCAACTCCTGCTTTAGCCCATTTTTCTCAAGCGCGGGCTTCAGTGACTTCAGGGTGTTCCGGTGTTCTGGGCCGCCTGTGGCTGGGGAAGGCAACCCTCCGGGTCCAGCAGGTACTCCATTGATTTAAATTAACAACCTATCTCCTTAATTCACTAACCCTGAAACGAGAGGCGATTAGCTTATCCGGTCTGAGGCAGCTGCATGATTTTCATCCTCACACTCTTTTACAGTACTTTCTCTCTCTGTTTAAAGCCTGGTTAAAGGCCTGGCAGTTTAAAGTTTGGGTAAACTAGGGGTTTTGTTACAATATACATTTTGTTTATAATGTTCTAGTGCATCTAAAAAAAACTGAGCATCAATGAAAAGTCACTGTATTTCAGTAATTCAGGGCCCAAAAAATCCGACCCGACCCAAGCCTGTGCATGTTCTGCCCGAGACCGACCCGAGCATCCCATAAACTGGCATTATGAGCCGGAGTCAGATTTAAACTCCACATTTTTTAGTAAGTAGGGCATTAAAAGGGAGCATTTAAAAACATTTCCGGGCTGTTTGAATGAGCAAAATCGTAACAGGATGATGTTAATTAACATTGCAACACTTAAGAATCATAGACCTATTATTTAAGAAGAAAGAAAATTAAGAACAGCTACATACAGCGCTGCAAGTCAAATGCGGACAAAAAAAAGGAAAAAAAGAGAGCTCACATGTGCGCTCAGAGCTGTGTGATTATAACATTCTAACTGGTGCAACTTTATATATATATATATATATATATATATATATATATATATATATATATATATATATATATAACACTTTGATTTATTACTTAGCTATATTGTGATTATCACACCATAGCTTTATATAAAATAAAAATAGCATTAAATAACGGACAGCTATATCACATATTATTTTCTTGAGCCCGACCCGACCCGGCCTGATTAAAGTGGTGGGAAATCTCAACCCTAAGCTCTAATACATGTATTACACACAGAGTAATCTATTTTAAATGTTTTATTATTCTTTTAATTGTTGATGATTATTGTCTTACAGTGGCTTACAATAAAAAACCCTAAAGTCATTGTCTCATGAAATTTTAATATTATATAAGTCTAACTGGTCCAATACCATGGAGTCAGCAATACTTAAATAGGTTGTGGCATTAAAGCGATGATTAACTGGTATTAACAGGCCCACACTGTGGCCCAGCTTCCTGTTTTTGTCTGACTGATGAGGAAACACCTCATGTGTTGACATGTTGTGCATTTAGAGAAGCTTGTTTTTTTTTTTTTTTTGCTCACCACTGTTGTACAAAGTGGTTATCCACATTACTGAGGCCTTTCTTATCTTAAAACTGGCCATTCTTTATTAACTGCATTCATTAACATAGCATTCAGACACAAAATGCTGTTTCTTTATTATTGCATCATACTGAGTGAACTACTGTATTTAGTGATTGTAGCTCCAACCATTCCCAACGATTTCAATAAAAAAAAATAGACCCTCCATTTTCCCATCTTATTTTTCACCTTTAAACTCAAATTTGAAAAAGGCTAAGAAAAAATAGGAGGGGTAGTTTGGGAGGGGCACTGGGTGATGTATGGGTTTAGGGGTGGGGCAGAAGCGAGAGCTGATTGGCTGAGCTGCAGCAGCAGCAGTAGCAGTGTGCCTCTGATAGGGGTGAGAAGCAGATGGCTGGACATCGTCAGCAGGAGGGGGGTATTACTGATTGACTGATTTGCATATTGTGATGTGTCTGTGTACAAAAGTATTATCCACGCCTATAGCACAGTTGAACCTGAGAGGGTGTTAAAGAGGCGGAAATTACAATTAGTCAACAAAAAAAACATTTGGAGTAGTCAAATTTTTAAAATCGACAATGTCGATTATATCGACTAATCGTTGCAGCCCTACAGAATAGAATTATATTGAGAATCACAGTGTTATAGTAGTCTAATAGTGAATATGAGAACTGGACAATATGACAAGAATTTATGTAACAATAAATGTTTATATATAAAAAATAATTATAACATTAATACAAGCACAAAAAAAACACAAACAACTGCAGAGAATGTCCACAATCTGTTGTGCCTGTGTGGCATCAATCAATAAAAAGAAATACTAATAAATAGAGCCAATATATAATCCATACACAGTAACGCAAATCCTACGCCCTTTAAAAAGGAGCTACAGCGTGGACACAGCAACCACAGCAATGCAATAATTTATTTAACTAAAGCAAACAGGAGATCAGGAGATGGTTCTATATGATAACAGCTGCCTGTCCTCCTTATATGAAGCGGTGGAGACAGTAGCAGAATGCTGCAGTGGAGAAGAGATGGAGAGGAATGCGGGATGGTCTAGAGAAGAAAAAAAATGAGAGGAGGAAAGAGTGGGATGATGGAAGCCAGACGCATACAGAAGAGTAAACATCACACCGCTGGTAATTAAAGAGCATTTACTGCAGGATCACATGATTCCCCACAGAATCCAGGGGTTTCTCTTTCCTTCATATCTCTCTCTCTCTTTACATAAATCTCTCCTAACCTCTCTCTATTTCTCTCCCTACTCCTCTCTCTTTACCCCTCTCTCTCTCACTCTCACTACCTCGTCACTATCTGTCTCTCTCTCTATTTCTCTTCCTACTCCTCTCTCTTTACCCCTCTCTCTCTCACTCTCTTTACCCCGTCACTATCTCTCTCTATTTCTCTCTTTTTACTCCTCTTTTTACACCTCTTTACCTCTCTCTCTCTCTCTCTTTACCCCACTCTCTACACCTCTCTACCTTTCTCTCTTTAGTTCCCTCTACACATCTCTCTGTACCCATCTCTTTACCCCTCTCTCTTTACCCCTCTCTCTTTACCCCTCTCTCTTTAGCTCTCTCTCTTTAGCTCTCTCTACACCTCTCTCTGTACCCATCTCTTTACCCCTCTCTCTTTTTACCCCCTCTACCTCTTTGCGCCTCTTTATCCATCTCTCTCTTTTCCCTCTCTTTACTCTCGCTCTCTCTTTAACCCGCTCTCTCTTTACCCCTCTTTACTTCCTCGCTTACTGCTTTACTTCTCTCGCTCTCTCCCTCTCTCTTTTTACACCTCTCTACCTCTTTACACCTCTTTATCCACCCATCTCTTTACCCCTCTTTACTCTCGCTCTCTCTACCTTTCTCGTTACCCCTCTTTACCCCTCTCTCTTACTGCTTTACTTCTCTTGCTCTCTCTATCTCTCTCTTTACCCCTCTTTACATCTCTCTCTCTTTACCTCTCTCTCGTCACCTCTCTCTCTCTTAACCTCTCTCTCTCTTTACACCCCTCTCCGTCTCTTTACACCCCTCTCTCTGTCTCTTTACCCCTCAGCTCTGTACACTCCTCTTCTCCCCGCCGTTTGGAGAACGCCTCTGCTGTCAGATGGGGGAGATTTAGGAAGTCCCATCAGGCCGAGGGACAGATTGAATCACCCTCTCTCTGCTCGGTCATTAATTGTAAGCGTGTATTTCTCGGGCACCCCGGCCGCGCCGCTGACAGAAAAATAAGCGGCCTCTGTCGTGAGGAGACAGGAGGAGCTGCTGGTTGGAGGGGGGGGTTGGTGAGAGACGAGGGGGAATAGAAAGATTTATTTAAACCACTGCAAATGTGTGCTGGGGGTGGGGCTGAATATGAGAGATATAGGAGTTTATTAAATTTATTAAAAGCACTTAAGAAATGTATTGATGGAATAGAAGAAATTCAACAAAATACGTTTTGGAAAGTGAGAACTGGTCACAATTTATTCGCTGGGCCGCATACAATCACCCTCAAACTAAAAACAAATATCAGGTAACAGTTATGCAGCTAAAGTGGTTTATGATTATTATGTGGTAAGTGGTTGCTAGGCTATATCAGGTGATTTCTATGGTGCTTGATAGGTGGTTACCATGGTGTTGGTAAGGGATTACTATGGTATTCCATGACGTTGCTATGGTATTAAGAGGTATATATAAACATGAGCTATATGAGAATATTATATACAATAAATCCTAATATTAAGGGCTGCACATAAACAGGGCTAAGCAACTAGTGGTTTCTACCATATTATAAGTGGATACTAGATGGTTACTATGGAATTGCAATGATGTTGCCAAGTGGACGGACGGCAGATGGGTGCTAATGTGTAGAAAGTTCAGTTGTGATTTGTAATGAGGTAAAAATATGACATTTAGCAATCAATGTAAAAATTCTGGAATTCCAAAGAACAAACCGCAGTTTAGAGACACAAAAAGACTAAAGAGCAAAAATTCTGAAAGAAGAAAAAAAAAACCCACAAGAAGTGAAGATGCAGGCGAAGATCTTTTTCACAAAGTTTGGCTGTTTGCATTTGAGAAAACCAAAGAAACGCTGTTACGACGAGTGTAGCATCATGTCCCTAGAGCTCATTCTGCATTCATGAACAACATGAGCTGAAATCAAACTGAATTATTATGAGATTACACCCACAGAGAGCTCGGATGGAGAGACTGAGAGACTGAAAGAAGGAGAAAGCGATGTTTTGGCGCAGGATCAGCGGGAGGTTAGGACAGTGTCTTCACCTGGACGAACAGGTGGTCAGACACCAGGGCTTATGAGGAATGTGTCTCGGACATGTACTCCAAATGCTGCAGCCAGTACATCTCTCTCTCTCTCTCTCTCTCTCCCTCTTCCTCTCCCTCTCTCTCTCGTGTGTGTTAGCCCACAGCCACTGCGCTGCCATGGCAGTAAACAACACTTGCTAATTACAAGCTGGCGAAAAACAGGCCCTGCTTACAAGAGAAAAAAACACAAAAACAAGCAAAACACAATTTTTTAAATTGCCATTTTAAAGCCTGACCACTAAAACTCTAATCTCATTGTCCTGCAATCACAATATATAACACATGGAAGTAAAGCGGTCACGATAAACCTTTTGATCTTTTGTAGACAATATAGTGAAATATTGTTTATCACAAATATTGTCATTTTAAGAATTATTGTCAGTTTATTCCAATGACCTCTTCATAATACAGTAGGATAGTAGGGTAATGCAATTATACTCTTTTAAAGAGCAATGAACTTTCAGGTAATAATAGTATTGGTTTTCGGGGCTCCGAGTGGTCCAGTGGGCTAAGTGCTGCCACTATAATCGGAAGATCGCTGATTCGAATCCCAGTCATGCAGCTTGCCACCAGCTGCTGGAGCCCTGAGAGAGCTCAATTGGCCTTGCTCTCTCTGGGGGGTACAGTAGATGGCGCTCATTCCCCTCATCACTCCTAGGGTGATGTAGATCAGCACAAGCCATGTCTGTGACCTGATGTATCAGAACTGCTGTCGATGTGCTTTCCTCTAAGAGTGCTGTAATGCAACTTGGCAATGCTGCCTCAGCATATCAGAGGAGTATCGGAGGAGGCATGTGCTAGTCTTCACCCTCCTGGTTTTGGGACATTACTAGTGATAGGGGGAGTCCTAATGAGTGGGTTGAGAAATTGGCCATGTAAATTGGGACAAAATGTGAACTATAATCATTAAAATAAATAAACAAATAAATAGAATAAATAAATAATAGTTTTGGAGATGTAAGGATAAGTTTTGGCCATTTTATATCTGCTGTTAAAAGTTTGTAGTGCATTTTAAATGCTCTTTACAGCAGATTAAAACAAGAGGATTGTGGATTTGAATCCTGGGTCATGCCGCAGCGGCATCAGCAGCCGGAGTCTGAGATAGACCAATTGGCTATGTTCTCTCTGGATGGGTAGATGGCGCTCTTTCCTATTACCACTCGTAGTGCTGATGTATCAGAGCTGAGGATCCGGTGCTTTCCTCTGAGCACACCAGACTGGGAGGAGGCATGAGCTAGTCTTCACCCTCCTAGTGTTGGGAGCATTGCAAGAGATGGGAAGAAAGGGGGAGTTTATATGGACGGGAATTGGCTATTTGATCTTACAAATTGGGAATAAATCTGGGGTGGGCAAATTGTAGTTTTTCAGCTCCAATGAGCATATAGGACCAATCTGTAGTTATATCTGTACTATAATAACAGGCTGTAATTCTTCTCTTTCTCTGAATACTTTATTATTATCCTACTTATCCTACTTTCACCCTGTTCTTCAATAATCAGAACCCCACAGGAGAGAAAACCACCACAGAGCAGCTATTGTCCTTTCTGTTTGTGTTCATCATCCTCTAGTCCTTAATTAGTGGTCACAGGATGCTGTTGGTGGACTACTATAATAATAATAATAATAATAGGTGCAGAAACTGATGCAGAAACAAGGAGGTGGTCATAATGTTACGCTTGATATATGCATTATACCATCAACTAGGGCTGCAAAATATTGGAATTTTTTACATTGCAAATGTTCTTTTTTTTCTTAAACAATCCAGGGCCATTACGTCACCAGACCCGCCCCTACTCACGTGCTGTCTTGCGTCCGGACCAGCCAAGAGCTGAGTCAGCGCTGAGCTCTCAAAACCCGAGGAAAACAATGGAACAACAATAATCGGCCCTTTAATCAGGCATTTAAATGGCTTTTTATAAGGTAAATAAGAGCGTTTTTCTGAGATTAAAAGCATGAATTCAGCTGTAACTGGAAATATCTGCACTGCAAAACTGTGCTGGACTGAGGTGCACAGTTTTCAACACGTGCGTTTACAAGCACATGCCCAACCATGTGGATGGAGGCCATGCGGTTACCTTGTGTTTACTCCTAACCCCCCCTCCCCTTGCGCTCTCCCCCTCCCCCTCGCACTTCTCAGGCAGCAGTAGTCTGTCACTCACACAGACACAGAGACAGCGCTGTGTATCTACTTCTTGTGTCAAGAATAAAAACGTTGCAACGTGACGTGTTTGATTTACTTGGCTTAAGTGACAATGCATGTCCTGTGATGTGTTCATTGTGCATGCACACATTGCAATAACAATGCTTAAACGATATATCGTGCAGCCCTACCATCAACATAATTATCATGACAGGCCTGCATTGTAAATGTGAAAATATGAAATATGAAGAAGAAGAGCACCTACCTTGGAAGACACTATTCTGTTGTCACAGAATTTGGGTGGGATGAAGGCCTCGGTGGCCGGACAAGGACGATGTCCTACATAGATGGTCCTGCTGTCCACTCGTTTCTCATCCCCACCAAACTACAGAGACAGGGACAGGGGGAGAGAGAGAGAGAGAAACGGAGGGATCAATTAAAGTACACGCGATTTAACAATGCCACGGTGGCCTGTTCAGACAGAGCATTTAAACTTGTCAGGCCTGCTCCATGTCAAGTTCAGCCACTTAACCAAATGGAAGACCGATTTAGAAACACAGCGCCTTAAACACCATGTAAGGCCTCGGCGTGGAGATGACACTGCTGAAAAGAACTCTGGGAATCGAGCTTCAGGACTAATACAGAAAGTGCAGCGTGCTAAACAGTTATACAGTTATACCATAAGGAGTATGATTAGAACACTTTAGTATCTGGACTCCATCAAGCAACTGGGACCACCATAGAGCATCTACATAAAAAGCAAGGGTTGGGAAGTAGAACAGTAATACCATATACTGCAGTATTTACAAAATACGACCATATCTCCAATTAAAAAAATTATATCATAAAGACTGATGTTTGATGTGTTAAATTGCTGTTCTCTGATTATGTAGTAAACAGGCAAAATAGATCTTTCACTTATAAGCATTAAGCTAAGAGGCGAAATTTTCCTTGGACTTCACATAGATACATCCTGCTGCAAAAATTAAAAACAAAATAAACAAAAAATACATATATTTACACACAACACTCTATAATACATCAATTTAACATTTCAGAAATATTGCATAAACCCTTGACCTTGCTTATTTTACACCCCTAACCCCTGTAACCCAGCACAGACTTTATTACACAACCCCAGACCTTACTTGTGCTGCACATTCTCTCAAAGAGAGCAACTGGACAGCCTGATAATCATCGATCATCGATAAACATTATCATGCTACTAACTGAGATAATGCTTCTAACTTCTAAACTTCTTTCTCCTGATTTACAGCAGTTAAACATTTGCAGTTGCAAGAATTAATGGTTTAACATGTAGAGAATTTTGAAATTCATTCATGGAAAAAACTGAACTGTGTATTCAATAATATTTCAGGTTTTAATGAATCAATGACAATAATAGTATGGATGGCATAAAAAAACAGCAGAAACATCTGCTTTCAATTGTATCGTTCTCAAATTTTTGATACTTGCATTACTTTAAATTCGGTACAGTTACTCAAACGATACTTTTTTGACAGCTTTTTTTTTATAAATTGTAACATCAACAAAAAAACAGTAAATTATCATTACACAATGAATAATTTAAGAGCTGAAATAAGTAAACTCATTCTCATACTGTCACCATAAAATAGACTTTATCTTTCTGGATCTTGTTGGAACAAACAGTGAGCATGTTTGTGGCACTTTATTTTATTTTACAAAATCATTGCTTGTGCTTAAACTACAATTTTCCTACACATATTGCTTTATGCATTTCAGTTTTTTTTGTTTTTAATATTAGCATTACATTGACCAATTTATATTAAATCATATTAGTGGTGTCAATCATTTAATTCAATCACCAAATTATTATAATTTTTATAATTTTTTCAATGCTGCTACTTCCATGTATTTTTGAGATGGGGCAGTAATAATAGTGGAGTGCGGTTAAGGTCGGACTAGAGCATTGTTTTTACTGTTTTATAATATTTTAGGAGAGATATAAACGCTCTCAGTGTTTGGCACGTTTATGTGCAAAGTATCAAAAACATGAACAGATTTTTTTTTTAGACCTTTTAGTATTCGGTAGTACAGAGACATTTCAGTCAGTGCCTTTTTCCTATCGAATTTCGATATCTAGCCCTATTAGTGATTTTTTAGTCAGAAACTAAAAAAAATATGTTTTTTTTTTTTAATATTCTTTGGAATGAATCAATGCATGAAGTTCAACTTAAATAGCGACGCTTTACAATTTACACGTATTGCACACAACCGTTCATACTCAGCACTCGTCCACACACCGATGAGAAGCGGCAGCCAATAGCACACAGCGTACTCTCAACCGGAAACAACCGTCCACCTGGAGGACTGCATCTGGCACTACATTATTTACCCGGGACATGCCAATCCATATTTTGGCACAGTAATACATACATTTACACACACACACACACACAAGCTTGCATACCACACACACTTACACAATTACACATTTTTTTTCTGGGCAATTTAGAATATCCAATTTACCTGATCTCCATGTTTTTGGACTGTTGGAGGAAATCCACACAGACACAGATAGAACATGGAAACTCCACCCAGATAGAGACTTGAACCCAAGGCCCCAGTGCTGGAAGAAGAACGTGCTAACCACTAAGCCATTGTGCAGCCTTTTGTTATGCTTTATAATATAATGAGTAAATTCTCATTGTGCAAGTTAGCAAACAGGGAACAAAATAAGCAGAGGATTCACACACTGATGGATCACACATTTCTTTCCCCCATTTAATCCAAGTATGACAAAGGTCAGCTGGGCTAATGTAACAGGCTGAACTCTACAGCAGCTCTTCATGCTGGAGGAGTGTGATGATTAGCCAGTTTTAAGAACAGAGAGAATTCCAATATGAAGCTTTATAGCTGCAGTTATCTAAAAAAAAAAAAAAAAAAGCTGACTGTCCCATTTCTTCATGTTTTGTGAGAGGAGGTGCATGTGCACTCATGTGATTAGCTGGGTCACTGTGTATCTGCTCTGTCTGTTTTCCCAGAATGAGGAGGGCAGGTGCCAAGAAATGAAAGAGCAACAACAGCAACTTCAAGAGCAACTTCACTTATTTTGTTGTGTGCAGAAAGACGCTCCTCAAACAGCAGAACTGCTGACAGCTACTGCAAAAACCACCCATGTCAACTAGAGCTGTATGATATTGGAAAAAAATTAACATTGCAATATTTTTTTTTGTTTTACTATATTTATTGCGATATTAAATAATAAAAGAATAAACACCAAATTTGACCGGAACTCACTGATCAAACATGTAATAACCTTAAAGTATTTGGTAGATACCATCTTTAATGTTCTTTTTTTTTGTATCAAGCCCAAAAAAAAGCACAAAACATTGCAATGACTATGTTGAAACAATAAACGCAGCCCTATTAACTAAATAAAGGTACGTTAATGGTAGGCGTGTGCCATATCGTATCGTAAGCAATGATATCGCCAACATTTTTGAATATTGTGAATATTATAACTCGTGCCATATCATTTTTATATTTTGTTTTTACTGTTTTTAGCAAAAGAAAAGAAAAATCACACTGTTCTCATTTCCCATCATATATCTACTAGAGACAGATATCATTTATTTTACTTTAATCCTGGATATATGGAGATATGTAGAACGTGTTATTAGCATAGTAGAAAAACTGACATCCCAATTTCTCTCTCTCTCTCTCTCTCTCTCTCTCTCTCTCTCTCTCTCTCTCTCTCTCTCTCTCTCTCTCTCTCTATATATATATATATATATATATATATATATATATATATATATATATTCAAATTAATATTGACACATTGAATGGTTTCATCATACATATATATATATATATATATATATATATATATATATATATATATATATATATATATATATATATATATATATGATCAAATCATTCGATATAGTGTCGATAGTAATTTGAACAATATAAAAGCCACAGAGGACTTGCCAATGAATGTTGTAAACATTGTGCTAAATTCTGTGTTTAAAAATGTATTTGTTACTGAAACATATATTTTAGATGGTTTATTTATGTTTTTATTTACCAATTTCTTAATATCAATTCCAATGTTTGAGTTTTTTTAATTATTGTAAGTTAACTGCTCTTTAAAAGGCTTTAATTGCATTATTTTGCTATTATATTCTTATATTATATTATATTATATGAGTAGTACACTATTAAAATCAGTGTATGCCAAAGTTATTTATAAAGATACGCCCTGAGACAATATATTGTCTATTAAAAACAGTTATTGTGGCTTAATCTTGTTGTATCAAGCAATTTGTATCATGTGTGTGGTTTAATGTGATTATGATTATTGCCCATGTGCAAATTGCAATGGCAATGCTGAAAAGATATACTGTGATGTCCTACTTGCAAGCTGACAATATTTCTCATGTAGAGTAGTACACCATTAAGAACACACAACCAGCAGCTACCAGACTGAGTTTTACTACACTGCTCAGTAATTTTAGGGGTGTTGATCTTTAAACAGGTAGTAAGTGAGCGAGTCACAGCAGAGTGTGTCTGTGTGTCTCTGGAGTTAAAGAGGAAATCAAAGCTCACACAGACACAATGACACGACGAGGAGGAAGGAAGATTCCAGCAGGTTCTTCCTTCCTGCTCAGCTCCAACGCTGGATTGGCTGGATTACGGTTTGTCACAGACATGGTGGGCGCTGCATGTGTTCCGCTTTAATCACGACCTCCCCCATCCTCCAGAGCATGCCCGTCTATGATAAAGCCGTGAGCACGCAGATTACACTACCCTCAACACACACACACACACACACAAACACTGACACACGCGCACGCTGCTTGCTCGCCGTCTCCTCCTCACTGAAAACAACATAAGATGTCAGAGTGTCTCAGCAGGCTCTCAGGCACTCTCTCACTTCCCCACCCACTCCATCCCCCTGTACCCATCTTTGTAGCGTTCTCGGGGAAAGCAGAAGTGGCAATGCTATTACTGCCACTGTGAATAATTCAGACAGCATGGAGAAGGGATCTTAGGGTCTAATGCACACAGTCTGCACTGTTCAGTGTGTTGGAATGATTGCGTGTGCGTGAGCTTGTGTCTGTGTGAGTGAGAGTGGCCTTCAGATGCGTTTCACCATCACTGCTTTCCAGCAGATATTTTTTTTATAATTTATTTCAGATTTTCTTTTATTTTCTCCCAATTTAGCTAAGCCAATTGTCCTCCCCCCCTTCAGCTGCTACTAGTGATCACACAATCAACACAATGAGGGTGAAGATTAGCACATGCCTGCACCTCTTATGCAGCATTGCTGAGTATGTCCACAGGTGTTTAATAAAAGCAGCAGCTAGTCATGCAGACTGCTTCTACAAACATTAGTAAAAGAATGGGTCTCAGGCTCTCAGGACTAAATATTCCACAGCCAACTGTCAGTGATATTATAACATAGTGGAGGAGACTGGGAACGACAGCGACTCTGTGCTCTTTCAGTGTAAAATTATTTTTTTAAATAATTTATTTCAGATTTTCTTCCATTTTCTCCCAATTTAGCTAAGCCAATTATCCTCCCCCCCATTCAGCCGCTACTAGTTATAACACAACACAATGAGGGTGAAGACTAGAACATGCCTCCACCTCTGATGCAGCATTGCTGAGTAGCATCACAGCGCTAAAGCTGGGAGGAAAGCACAGCGACTCGGTTCCGGTACATCAGCTCACAGATGCCTTGTGCTGATCAACATCACCCTAGGAGTGATGAGGGGAAAAAGCGTCATCTACCCACCCAGAGAGAGCAAGAACAATTGTGCTCTCAGGGCACCAGCAGCTGATGGCAAGCTTCATGACCAGGATTCGAACCAGCACCCACCTCCCCCCGATTTCACTCTTAGGTAGGGGGAAATATTGATATATTGATTCTCATAAGTAGCACAGCATCAATTTTTAATTATTAGTTTACATGTAAAGGTTGGTGTCAGAAGTATAATTCCACTGTTATGTAAATATAATGTAATTATTATGTTACACAGATTTTATAGTCTGAATAATCATAGTTTAGTTCATTCTGTGTTTTTACACTAATACTGTCTTCCTAAATATATCACTTTGCTAACAGTCTTACAATATATTACAATATACTAAATTGTAACCCCTGTATTATTATCATACAGTCATCATCAATATGTTATTGCCAATCAATACACAGCCTTACTTTAGATGCTATTCCCTATCGTGGAGGTACGGTCAGGCCCCCAAGCACTTCACACACTCAAAGACAGAGGCGGAGTTAGGCCTCAAGGTGCAGGTTAAGTAACCTTACTACCTGTTGGGTCATGTTGTGTCAGGTGTTGATTAGAAAATTATTTTCACAGGTGAAACACCCTCAGGTGTTGTCATTAACCCTGTGCCCAGCTCTTTGCATAATGTGGTGCTGTTAGTGTTAGTTTACACTGAAATTTGAAGAATAGTCATCACTACACACCTCCAAACTACATGTAGCTTCAGAGTTCATCATTACACACCTCCAAACTTCATGTAGCTTCAGAGTTCATCACTACACACCTCCAAACTTCATGTAGCTTCAGAGTTCATCACTACTAACCTCCAAACTTCATGTAGCTTCAGATTAGTTCATCACTACACACCTCCAAACTTCATGTAGCTTCAGAGTTCATCACCACAAACCTCCAAACTTCATGTAGCTTCAGATTAGTTCATCACTACACACCTCCAAACTTCATGTAGCTTCAGATTAGTTCATCACTACACACCTCCAAACTTCATGTAGCTTCAGATTAGTTCATCACTACACACCTCCAAACTTCATGTAGCTTCAGATTAGTTCATCACTACACACCTCCAAACTTCATGTAGCACAATGCAGGTAAGTGGATACTTCTGGCAATATTGTGTACAGTACATTTGGATCTTGGAATGTTAAATAATTGTAAAACAGGCTTTGCTACAACTGCCATAATTCACTCACAAGATAACACCTCTCAACTCGTACAAGTGTGGGCGTTCCCAAGTCACACCCTGAGGTAATAATGCATAATCAATTAATGGATTCAATCAATTTAACACTGCTATGGTCTGACGTTCTGGTATGCGATGTGGTTCTGGTGCCTCACTGTAACAGTATATATTAGTAAGGATGGGTCTAAAGCAGCCTTGCTCAAACAGATAAACAGATCAGATAACACGCTGATCCTGCCCTCACACGCCCGTACTCCCTGACTGACAAACCCTCATGTACCCTAATGCTTCTGAGAACTCCAGCAGAACACATTAGTATGCAAGATCAGGTGGAGATAGCGCACACTCTCCATCAGACTCTGTGAGAGGACTGCCTCTCCATGTAACGTTATCGACTCCTGACTCGCCGAGAGCCTCGCTTTACGCGTCGCTTCAGTCAGTGTCGGCTCACAGCTGTTAGCCTGTGCGTGTTTTATTTTTTTAAGTTTCTCCTGCCGTCTCCTGGGAGCTGCTCTGGATTCTACTTCCTCTGTAAACATTTGTGTAATGCGGCGATGTCAGCACCGTCTGGATGTTCCGGCTCCTGTTGGGAAGAGCCCAAGATTATGTAAGGCTCTGCGGAGCGTGACTGCTCGTCACACGTATTGGTGTGAGGGGCTGTGGGCTGCGCTAGGCCGGGTGTGCGCTCTCTGGGTGCTGGGATGGAGAGGGCCGGATGGAGCAGACGGGCCGAGCCCAAGCGAGAGGGAGGGAGGGGGTGAGGGTGTGAGGGGAGAGGAAATGGACAGAATATGGAGCAGGTGCCAGAGCTTAAGGCAAAGGTCCACCTCCAAATGCCACAGCCTGAGTCAGAGGACGGGGGAGATCAGACTCAGAGTGCAGTCCTGTTTCCATCAGCAGAATTAGCACAAAAACATCAAACAAATTAAAATCAGCAGCATCACATCTTTTTTCAGTCTAATAACAAAATTAGTAAGAAATTCTCCTAGACTGACCAGGAGTTCCAATCGGTGTGTAAAGAAATATCAGTAAATTAAAGTATAAAAATAATTGTGGTATTACGAAAAATTCTGAATAGATTCTATCTGAAATTCTATTGATTCTATAAAAAAAAAAAAAAAACGCTTTCTAATAAATAGTTAACATGGAGAAGTTTGGTGGTAACGAAACATCCTGAACTGTAACACTTGCATTCGAGTATGTATTATAGCACAGGGTTTCTGTCAAAATACAGTTCCCAAACATCTGCAGCCTTCATCCACTTAACCCTGCACATAATGTTTTGGCAGCCCACATGAAAATGTAACTGCCTATTAAAAAAAAATAATTAGGCCAAAACCAAAATATATATATTTTAAGCCACTTTTTGTCGCCATTACAAAAATTAAAAATCCTATTATATTTGTAAATGAAGGGACCACAGTCTGGAGGAAGAGTGGAGAGACACACAGTTCAAACTGCTCGAGGTCTAGTGTGAAGTCTTCACCAATCAGTGATGGTTTGGAGAGACATGTCATCTGCTGGTGTTGATCCACGGTGTTTTATTATCAAGTCTAAAGTCAGTGCAGTTTTGTTTTCCCTGAAAAAAAATGACAGCACTTCATGCTTCCCTCTGCTGCTGACAACTTTTATGGAGATGTGGATTTCATTTTCCAGCAGGACTTGGCACACTGCCCACACTGCCAAATGTACCAATTGGCCTTATATAATATTCTAATTTTCGGAGTTTTTGCATTTAGAAAAAAACAGTATAGCAAGCATTTTGGTTCTGCAAGCTGCCAAGAAAAGAACAGAGTTCATATTGTAATTTGCACATTCTTTAGAGCACATGTTTGGGCCTCGCTAAGCCAGAGCACAGTTATGTAGCAACAGGTCACGACACTTACTGGCATTTTCTTTACCAGAGTTCTGAACAGACATAGCTTTGAGCTGGAACATAAAACTCCTACAAAAATGATTAACACAATATCATTAGCACAGGGTTAACAGCTAACAGTAAAGAGTTAAAGAGTTAACCTGCTTACCAGGCCTTTGTGCTATTATTTATACCCTTAAAGAACTGGGCTAGTTCATTACTAATGGTCAAAAGCTATCCCATCCCAAAATAGATATATAAATAAATAACAAATAAAACATCCATTACTCAATATGGCATCAGATCTGCAGCTGTTGCAGTTCTGCACTATGTGGTGCACCTCAAAGTCATGTCCTAAATATTGCTCCAGCTGAAAAGTCTGATACTGAACATCATCGCAAGGTGATGATAAAAATACGACAACACTAAAGATGGAGCGATCAGCATTTTTAAAGTCGATACAGGTCATGATACTGATTAAAGTTGAGGCTGGATGCTGCGTTAACCTTATCAGCCCAACTTGGTAATGCCTCATCGTGCAGGGTTACGGTAATATATAAAAGTATGGTACTTTTTGGAATTAACCATATTTTTTTAATTGCTCTCAAACCAGCCAGTGATTTCCTATACAGGACTGTACTGTGAAGCATGTTCTCGAGCTGAATGATGTGCTCTCAAGAGGGGTATCCAGTTACTGTACTGACAGTCATTATACTGGGCTGACTGAGGTTCTTTCAAGAGTTGAGTCCTGTTAGTGTTCTGATACTCAGTGCACTGGGCTAAGTGATGTACTCTCAAGAGGGGTATCCAGTTAGAGGCGTTAAAACTCTGTTCTGGTTCCTCCATAAAGAGCATTAGTTTAACATATTCTACAAATATAATTACAAGTTTAAAATAAATGCCAGACTGATAACATAAAGCAAAGTTCAATGATGGCTTTATTGAACATCTGCAGCTGTAAACCAGCACCATAATTTGATCTAGCAGGCTTGACTGAGGAACCTCTTGTAGAGCTTCTGTAATTCTTAATTTACACATATGAAGACTTGCTTATTTATCATTAGATAAATAGCTTACTGATCGTCCTTTTGGGCTGGAAAGCGAGAGATACAAAACATAGCTAATTAAACCTTTAATTTCTTGGTGATATCTTAATTAAACTCTGAAACAGACTACTTAAAAAGTTCACAATCAATAGTTTTATTTATTTATTTTTTGTTCTATTTTTTTTTTTTTTATATATCTTGGATGCATTTAATCTAAGGCCTAACCCTAGTGACATCCACGGACAAAGGAAGGGGTGTTCCCACACAGGAAACAGCACTCACTCTCCCAGTAGGGTTGCCCCACGCAGACCACTCTATAATACTCTTTCTGTTTTTCGGTTCTCCCCTATCAGCGCTTGTCCTTCAGCACACAGTGCGCTCCCCCTCCATGTTCAAGGCTCATTCTGTTTACAGTGCAGCAACACAGAAGCTGAACGCACAATTCTACCAGTCCTTCAGCAAAAGAGAGATTGATCAAAAAACAAGCGCAGAGCGACAGGTTCCAGAACACTGAGGATTTCACGCTTTAAAAACTCATCCATCGGCTGTCAGCTCGGCGTATTAAACTTCTTCGGTTTCGAAATGAATGCAAACATTCTCCAGAGTGCTGAGCTGGAGACAGCGAGTCCATGAACTCCTCCTTAGTTTTAATTTATTTATTTTATTCTTGAACTCCCTCTCACTCTCTCTCTGCAGCCCCCTCTCTGTTCTCTCTGTTCTCTCGTTCCCGGTCTCTCTTCAGAAGTCATTAACCGCGAGACCACTGTTGTAACAGTACTGCCTCAAGGTTACAGCTCCACTAGGTAAACACACACTTACTCACACACTCACACACTCAGATATCTGTATAAATCACACTCACTGAGCAACAACACATACACAGCTTTAAAGGCTGCTCTATTTTGGAAGCGTTTCAGAGCAGACACGGATAGTTAAGGGAATATAAAGCACGGGATGAAGAAAAATTTCATATGCGCTATGGAAGGAAGAAAGCCCCCGGGGCAGGAAAGACAGATAAGAATAGCAGCATTGAACGGCCATTGATTTTTGAAGGGAATTCAGCGTTAAATATAATGAAGGTCAGGCACAGGGCCCCGATTCATTTTTGCGCCGTTACGTGATTGTAATGCTCATTTTCGCCAGGCGCGCGTTCCAAGGCCAAACAGTGGAGGAGCTAATGTACGGATAAATAGAATCGACAGCGTTTTATTTGCCACCGTGTCAAAAGTCACGCAGCACAACTCAACCTCGGTAATTGGAGGGGGAAGCAAAAGGGCCGGACTCGGTAGACTCCTGCCGGACGAGAACGCATTAGCATCTACAGGAGAGAAGGGATCGATTCTGCAAACACAGTTTACTCAATCCAAATGTGATCCAACTGCTCCAGAATAAATATACCATTAAGAATCAAGTAAATAGGAGCATCACCATATTCGATTATGTCTGAATTAAACTGAAAAAAAGCAAAGCAAACACAAGGAACCAGGAATCAGCACTGATACTGCTGATACTGATGTGATTAAGATTCTGCCTGAGTTTGATAGTTTAATAGCAGGGTGTCCGTCACATCCAGAAACTGTTCTTGATATAGACATCCCACCTCTCCAACAACTCTCGGGATTCTCTCGCTTACTAATAGTTGCAGTCTGACCCTGGCAAACCTCCACTCTTCTGTCTTTTCTTATGCTTAGTAGACCTATTGTGTGTATTTTTATTTATTCTATCTATTTCATTTACAGCATTTAGCTGATGCTCTTATATAAAGTGACTTGCAAGGTTATTTCAATTACAGAGATGGCCCAATGTAGTTTTAGGAGTCTTATTGCCCAAGGACTATTATTGGTGTAGCACAGCATTCAGTCACTCAGGCCTGGAACTGAACCCCAGTCTCCCACACGGTACCTGACTAGCAAGAGTTGGTGTTATCCACTACACCACTGCACCACACCAACCACCAATATAATTTACACCCTGATCGGTTGGCCTTCATGTTCAGTAGAACCATTAATGTTTTGCTGTGGGTGGAATTTACACTCAAACTCTCTCTTTCAGTGTGCATCAGTTCAGTTTAGTTCTGCAGCTCCATGGCAGAGAGTTGTAATATGGGTAATGTAAAAGGCACTAACCCTGCCTGTGTTACTCATGGTGTGCAAATGGATGTAAGACATTTTGAGGTAAGTCTATAGAAGTCATTTTCTTTTTTATTTTATTTTATTTTATTTTAATTTTATATATAGACTGGCTGTGATGCTTTATTGATCTCCTTCATGATGAGTCTAAGCTCCTTGTAAAATAGCTTACAGTTCTACAGATCTACTGCTTATACTTTTATTGATTAATTTAATTTAATATTAGATTATACAAGTATATGTTTTATATCACATTTGTGAACTTGGTTAACAGATTAGACAACATTACCAAAAGTTTTAAAAACTTGTTTTTAAAAGTAGCTTTCATTTCTTTTAGTGACAGCACTAAATGCGTTGGTTTATGGTCTATTTTTAAGTAAACAGGCTTTAGGCAGTTGTTTACCCCGTCAACTGCCCCACTGAATCAGGGCTGATATGATTCTGAGGGCAAGCACCAGGAGAGGCGAGCTGGGTGACCTGCTTTCGAAGTCTAGCATGGGAGTAAACCAAAAATAAAATGAAATAAATAAATAAATAATGTAAAAAAGGGACACTTGCTGATAGAGGACACTTGTGTATGTAGAAGCACAATATTTAATAGAAAGTGGAAGTTTTATGAAAAGGCCTAGACAGAAATTACATCATCAATTTATCGTACAATAAACAAACATGATCTCGATCATTTATGCCGACCTCAAAATTGCTTGTTGTGTTAATGTGTGTGTATTTCAGCAGAGATGTTGATGTTAGCTGTTCGTACGGTTGTGTTTTACTGTCTGCTCTCTGCATGAGAGGGGAGCGGACATCGGATCTGTGAGCAGACAGCACCAGCTATTGTATAGAAAACGAGTACAGGGCAATCACCAAAGTATCAGTAATAACATCAAATGATAGCACCTTTATAAACACAGAGCGGATCACCTTCATAAACAGGCACAGAGCAACTCAACGAATTTAACCATAATAACTGAGAACACAGTTTTACTGCTGCTGTAGTCTTTTACACTGTTTATAGTCAAGCTATATATGGCTATTCATAGCTTATATTCATTTTAATACAATACAAGTAGGAACCGCTTTTGCCTCACAATGTGTGTGTTTCGGGTCTAGTGGGGAAACAAACATGGGAAGTGAGAAGGTAAATTATTTTTCTAATACTAGTGCTAATTAATAATAATACCATCTGCTGCAACTTTTATGGAGATGTGGATTTCATTTTCCAGCAGGACTTGGCACACTGCCCACACTGGCAAAAGTACCAATTGTTTTTTTTTAATATTCTAATTTTCTGAGACACTGATTTTTGGGTTTTCCTTGAATGTAAGCCCTAATCATCAACAATAAAAGAAATAGACCCCTGAAATAGATGCTGTGTGTAATACATCTATATAATATATAAGTTTCACATTTTAAACTGATTTACTAAAATAAAGTAACCTTTCAATTATATTCATTTTTTGAGACTCAGTAGTACATTATCATAAAATAAAACATTATAAATAATTTTATTGTAACTTAAAAATAATTTATCACAGTTCCTGGGACAAGTCCAGGGACAATAAATCATCCCTTAAAAAAACAGGCATTGTGACAGTTATTATATATTTAAGTAATCTTTGATTTTGCACCTAATTTATAACTGCTAGGACACATTTTGTATCATGAAATCATCCTTTAAAATGTGATGATCCAGAAATTCTTGCACTACTTTGTATGAACCTCAACATGCTTCAGTTTTTTTTTCAGTATTTCCACTCCTATCATACTTGATCTGGTAGGAATCTGTGTTATGAAGCACCTTAAACTCAATAAAAATAATTAGGTTAATTAAACTGTTACATGCAGAGCTCTGAGGAGGAGTAGTAACACAAATCAGCGTGATTGAGAACCCTTTGGAATTATCTAGATTTCTGAATGGCCCTTACAGTAGCCAGAGTTATAAATATCTGACACATTATTATTATTATTATTAAAGTCAAACATTGAACAGGATTGTCTGTTTCTAGATTAATAACCACTTCAACACAGAGCAACCAGAGTCCAGGCAGTTCAGATCTAAGCTTGAGCTGCTCTATTTCCAGTACATATCATTCTCCATTTTTTATTATTAACTAAAGGAAAATAGAAAATATAGCTTGTTTGCTAAATGATATGTTCCTAAGAACTTGTGTAACTTCACTGCACTACATAAACACTGTTAAAAATAGCTAAAAGAGATCAAGGCTAATCATAGTAAATATATACACAGTCATGCCCAACAAACATTAACTATTTGCCCTATTGGAACATTGGTCAATATCAAAACTAGGCTTGTTACATAAATTACATTGCTGACTTCTTATACATTATATGGACATAACCTCAATCTTTTTTTCTGAGCTCAGTATCTCCCATTATCTTTACTTAGGAAGAAGAGCCATTTAAAATGAATGAGGCGGAACAGGTATGACGACTAACGATGCATTGTTATGTGATTGTGTTATCAGTATATCAGTGGCATGAAATAACGATCATACGGTTTATCAAAATAAATTATTTCTAGCACAATATGACTATATCAGGACCACTCCAGGAAAAGGAAAAGATACCTCTGTTACACAAGATTAGTTAGGTTTTAGAGTTACCAGCCTCAGAAACTGCAAGTTAACAGCTCCCCAGATAAGAGCACCTAAATGCTTCTTCACATAGTTTTTTAGTTTGTTTAATATTTAAAGTTACTACAGGATTCCTTATGTGTTTCATCATAGTCTGAATGACTTTAGTATTCATTTACAATGTAGGAAATAGAAATAAATACAGAAAAATACTGTATATGCAGATCTGAAGATTAGTTGACTATACAGCTCTGGAAAAATATCAAAGACCACTTCAGTTTCTGAATCAGTTTCTCAGATTCTCAGTTTATGTTTGAGTAAAATGATCATTGTTGTTTTTTTCTATAAACTACCGACATTTCTCCGAAATTCAAAATTAAATTTATTGTCATTAAGAGCATTAATTTGCAGAAAAATAAAAAAAAAGATCTCAAATAATGCAAAGAAAACAAGTTCATATTCATAAAGTTTTAAAAGCTCAGAAATAATAATATTTGGTGGAATAACCCT
Source organism: Astyanax mexicanus (assembly GCF_023375975.1). Lineage (NCBI taxonomy): Eukaryota > Metazoa > Chordata > Actinopteri > Characiformes > Acestrorhamphidae > Astyanax > Astyanax mexicanus. The sequence continues at coordinate 47,780,289 of NC_064417.1, forward strand.
GGTTTTTAATCACAGTTTTTATGCATCTTGGCATCATGTTCTCCTCCACCAGTCTTACACACTGCTTTTGAATAACTTTATGTCTTTACTCCTGGTGCAAAAACTCAAACAGTTCAGTTTGGTTTGAAGGTTTGTGATCATCCATCTTCCTCTATACATCAGAACTTTTTCAATTTGGTCAAATCAAAGCAATCATTTTTAAGTGGCTCTTATTTTTTTTCTAGAGCTGTAGTATAGTAAACTGTATGGTGTGGAGTCATTTTGCTGGTTCAGGGTCTCCGCAGCGTGCAAACATCGCAACAGCAGTGAATATCGAGCTGTATCAGAAAAATGTACTGTAGAATGTCAGGACATCTCTCTGGGATCTAAAACTCAAAAGGAGGTTGGATTATGCAACTTCGTAACTTTACACAAAACTGGAATAAAATCAATAGGAGAACGGCTCACACAGACTAAAAAAAAAAAATCTATATTTCAGAACAGACAGGAGAGAAATATAGATTGGGATATGCTGCTTTTTAAGGATAGCTACTGAAATCGTGTTTCATGATGTTTTTGCCATAAATATAGAAGCCAAAGAATGTTAAAGTGAATTCTGTCAGAGTTACTTGTCTGTACGCACGGACACCACCGGTCACGATCATTACCACTCACCCACTGCGCTGTCCACTGTGGGTGGTAATGCCTTCTATGATGTATTCCTAGTACACAACATTGTGGCTTGAAGAATATTAAATGTCTGGACAATTTTAGAAATTTTGGGATGTTGCATACATTATTACTAGGGCTGTTAATGTTAAATAGTTAACACATGTGATTAATTTAGCGTTTAATTTAATATAAGCATTATTATTTTTAGAAGAACAAATGTGATTAATTATAGTAAATCACAGAATATTGATTGATTACATTTTTTAATTGACTGGCACCACTAATTATTACCCATTAGCACCTATTACCTATTAGGCCTTACACAAACTTGGGTACTTTGAAATTCACGTCGCCTTGTCATGAGAATGCAGCCAGAGTTTAACCTTACTTACAAGATAACACCTCACACCTTTTACAGGTGTGGGTGTTCCCAAACTCTATATCCAATGAACACTCTATGTCCAATGAAAAACACTTGCCTCCAAAAGAGCAACTTTACAGGAGAGAGAAAAAACCTTGTAAACTTTCAGTGGAAGTCAATGTAAAAAGAGATTATTTCAGGTCATTTTGAAGAGTTTCTATTGGTCTGTTCATCAAGAAATTTTGGCACAGTGTACGAGACAGTTTGTCTGTTTAAATCCTGTAGCAAACTAAAAATCAACAAAAATGGAGATAAGTGTTTTTCATAGGACAGCGACGATATAAATTCATCCTTAATAAAAACCAAACCATGAAAAGCAGGTCCAAATTTACGACAGGAGTCACAGAATCCTGTTTTAGTTCTGTACAGAACCCTTTAACTGACTGTAGGTAATTCCAAACGGTTCACAAATCTCCTCTCTCTTTTCTATTCAGTCTTTTATCTGCATTTGATGTTTTCACTCATCCTTTCACTCGCCTGCGCTGCTGTCTCCCAGCCTTCTGTGCTGCTCTGTTTCCATTTTGCATAACTGCATAACAAAAAGCCAGAAAACAAACATCTGAATGTGCCTGTCACCACCAGTCAAATGAGCCCAGAGTTGAGCAAATCAGTGCGAGGGGGGTAAGAATGACGAATCGCTGGATTGTCACATGCTTTGTTAGCTAAAAACCTCAGGCCGGAGGTAATGCATCACAAATCGGCCCGTAAGCTTTAAAGCGGCCAGACCATAAATTAAACCCACGTTCAATTCTCGCAGCGTCAGTAACCTCACCGTAAATCTGATTCATGTGCTGACCTGATCATATCGCTGACTTTTAAACATTATCAGATGATTAACATTAGGACCTCCCACACGAGCCTACCAACACAAACACACTCGAGTCTGCTGAGGTAAACACTGGCCCAATAAGATTATATATGCAGGGGTTGGATAATGACACTGAAACACCTGCCATTGCACCAGTAAAAGCAGAGTGTGAAGGTTCATTTAGCAGGGTAAGAGCACAGTTTTGCTCTAAATATTGCAATGCACACAACATTATGAGCGACATACCAGAGTTCAAAAGAGGACAAATTGTTGGTGCGCGTCTTGTTGGAGCATCAGTGACCAAGACAGCAAGTCTTTGTGATGCATCAAGAGACACGGTATCCAGTGTAATGTCAGCATACCACCAAAAAGGACCAACCACATCCAACAGGATTAACTGTGGATGCTGTCAGAGGAAGCTGACAGGGAAAGGGATGTTTGGGTGCTAATCCGGATTGTATCCAAAAAAACATAAAACCACGGCTGATCAAATCAAATCAGAATTCAATGTGCACCTAAACTCTCCTGTTTCCACCAGAACTGTCCGTCGGAACAATACAAATTATTGTGGTCTAAAACCAGGTGTTTCAGTTTCACTGTCCAACTCCTGTATATATAAAAGTCACGCATGGAATTATGTTGAAGGAAGCAATGTTGAGGACCCCACACCAGAGCATCCAGTTAAAGATTTACTGGTGTACAAGCTACACCAACAAGCCCCACTCCAGAGAGAAGCATCCAGTTAAATTATTTAGCGTTAGCCTCCATCCCTTCACGCTGAATATTTATAAGAAAGGAACATTCGGTTTGTCTGCTCATTTCTGAATGTCTGATTAATGGCTAAAAAATGTCATAAACTGCATACTTAGGTCAACAATACTGTGTCATTTCCTCATAACAGAATTATATATATACACTAGGGAATATAGAGCCCTAAAATAATATCACAATATTTCATGGTATTTTTGCGATAATGATACTCTTGGTGATATGACAAAAAACTAAATAAAAAAAAATATTTAAAGAAAACACTACTGCAACAAAATGAAAAGTAAATGTTATTATTGTCTACGATGTGATGTAGCACACCCCTAACTGAGACATTAAAAAATACAAAAATTTTATCAGATTTGTAACAGAAGTCAATGATCCAGAATGTCATGATACTAATGATAAATGATACTAAATTTGATTGCCAAAACATAACTGAAACTAAAAATAGGATTATTTTCTGGCAGTGCACATTCATGTGTATAGTGTTTATTAGTGGTGTAAAGCATCAAAAATCACTTGGATCTGCTCTCAGGGTTTTACTCAAAGATCCAATAATATTTCAGATTAGCGAAAAAGAAAAAAAGAGAGAAATGTATGAGAAAGTCATTTTAACTTTTATTTTTTATTCTTTGAACGTATTCTTTGTCAATGTTTTATTTGTATCAGTGACTTTTTTTTTTTGACAAAGTCAGTTTGTTATATTATATTGGCATTTTGGTGTAGTTGGCTATTATCTTTAGCAAACGAAAAACAAGCAGCCACATATAAAAAATATATATAAAAAAACCTGGTTGACATGTACAGACGAACCCAGTTTTATCTACATGCTCTTTTCATGTGATGGACAGCTGCTCAGTCTTTATGTTTTCACTGCAGCTCTGCTTTCAGATTCAGAGAATTATTACTGTACCATATAACAGTGTTTTACTCCACACTGTTAAGATTAAACTTTGGAGATTAATCGGTGGTTTAAGTCTGTCCTGAACCAGGGAGGAAAATCCAAAAGGATCACAGACTACACGTGATCCTCCACACACCACTAACTGACAGTGATGTACGTGCACAAAGAGAATATCATGAAAGAATGAAGGCATGTGAAGTAAGAGTGGGTGCTTAAAAGGACAAATTAAATGTTGTACTACAAATTTTGTGCATCTTCCTACCTGTAAACTAAACACTTTAACCCCTTAACTCCACAATTACATTCTGTTATTCATGTTGCAGAAAACTAAGGGCCTTATTACTTGCAGATGCAGCTAAGCCTCTTGTGAAAGCTACACCTCTGAGGCACTCGCGCCCCGTAAGCAGCGAGAACAGTAATGAACATTGTGATGAAATGTTTATTTCGTGGGAAAAACACAGAGTCAGCTTGTGACGGAGGCGCCGTGGGAGAGTGACTGATGGGGTGTGCTCTGAGGAATGGGATAAGAAATGCATTGTGATATTTGACTTGTGAATGCTCTTTAAACGACTGCGACTCGCAGGCCGATACAGTCGCGCCGAGGAGGCAGTAAATAGAAAGCGGGTCTGTGGGATGAAAGCGTGCCGGAGCTGCTGAGCCCGGCTGCAATCTTCCATCATACTCGCGAATGCTGACTTACTGACCAAACTTTTCATTACGCCATAATTGCTTAATGGAAGATTGATCGGACTCAACTCGCTGCTTTAATTTCCTTTCTCGATCGTGTCATTCGATTATGTGGGAGATTAATGCAAAATACTGGCCGCCAAGGTTTGATGAGCTCAGGCCGTTTCCCACGAGAGACGCAGCCGAGAAAGCAGACAGGACGCTTTCTTGTGTGGGGGATCATTTTATAGTCATTTTATTTCATCAAAGCACTTACAAATAATCTGTGTTTTTGCCAATATTACTGATAATGAGTGAGAGATTATGAGGCACACAAATGATGTAGAGAAAGATGTAGCCAATGCTATTCCTGCACAACACAGCAACTTACAAAACCCTCTATACATTAATTCTTGATGCTAGAATTCTAAATATACTGGGACCAGATTAAATTCCTATTAAATTCCAATTTTACAACTGATTTTATGGTAATCCTCTTCTTCTTTAAGATATTCTTAATCTAATCCAAACATGTAGGACCACTTCGTTGGTTTTATAATCAATGTCCATTTCATGATCTCTACTGAGCATCAAGGAGCATATATAGTCCTATAATTCTATAATTACAGACTTAAGTTCTGTAGTATCTGTTTCTCTGTACACTTTATTATTACCACCCTCATTTCACCCTGTTCTACAATACTCAAACCCCCACAGGAGAGAAAAAACACCACAGAGCGAATATTAATATTATTTTTATTATTTGGGTGGTGGGTGATTATTCTCAGCACTGCAGTGATTAGCAATGATTAGCATGGTGGTGGTGTATGAGGTGTTAGTAGAGTGTGTTGAGCTGATGGTAGAGTGAGTGGATCAGATACTGCAGCAGTGCTGCTGGAGTTTTTAAACAATGTGTTTATTCACTTAATCACTGTCCTCCACTCTATTACACATTTATACCTCACAATAATGGATCTCATAATATTGAACCCTTTTCTTCAATAAATAAATAACCACATATAACATTTTGGTCTCGTTTGTTCAACTGGGTTCTCTTTATCTACTTTTAGGACTTGTGAGAAAATCTGACAATGTTTTTAAGGTGTTTTTAAGGTTTTATGCAAAATTATACAACAGTGAGTTCCAACCCAACCTCGTCCTATGAGCACCATTATCAGCCGGTAACACACTGATAATGCACTTTTAACTTGTGGAGTGTTTATAACCAAACAGATCCTATTTTCCCATCCTCTTTAACTCAAAATCTAATAGAACTGTGATATAATCGCAATAATACACTGAAGATTTGAGCTATAACGTGTAATATTGGCACTGCTGTGCTGATCTACAGCACTCCCTCTCAAATAAAGAATAAAAAAATCCAAAGGGGTTAACAAACTTTCAAGCACCTCTGTTAGATGTAAAGTCAGAAGCAGAAGCAGAAGCTCTGAATCTGTTGATGTACAGCAGACCTTCATCAGTAATCAGTTGCGTTTTCTGGTTGGTGTACTATCTTTAGTCCAGCAGTGACACTGAGATGTTTATCTGTGTACTAAAACACTTCAAACACCTTGCATTTTTCACCACTCACTCTTATTTTCCTCCCTGGGATCAACAAAAACAGCCTAAAGTCATGTTTAAGCCCAGGTGCTGTACCGGGGATTTCCACTGCACGGGCTTCCTCATTTCTAACCATCCCACAGAGACAGCTTTGCATGCCAAATCAGCGGCCCTGTGAGCCTGCCTGCTGGAGGTGGATACAAGTCAGATCTGCTCGGCCTTCACGCCCCCCCCAGGCCTGGCTGCCAGCCACAGTCATGCAAAACACACACAACACTCAAGACAAGCAGATGACAACAGCCATGCTGCGCTGCAAACTGCCAAGAACCTGTTGGTGCACGGAAAAACAAAACAATCCATGGAAAAGAGGGCTCCAACCACACTGATCTGTTCTGACATAGGGGTGGGCAATATGGATCTAAAATAACATCATGATGTTTTTGTTAATTTTTTATTGCAGATATGAAAAAACTATAATTGACTATGACAAAAAAAATAAAATTTTAAGGATATGCTACAACAAACTAAACAGCACCACCGATTCAAACATCCAGCAAATTATTATACTTAATAATAATTATAATCAGGGCTGGGCATCACCACAAATTTCCCAAATCGATTCAATTCCGACTTACAAAATCCCAATTCGATGTATAAACTCATTTAAATGTCCAAATACAATTACAGGTTTAATTTGGATAAGAAAAATTCTAGATTACTAATGCCATTGGACTAAAAACACACAACCTTCCATTATTAAAAAAAACAGTTATTTAGTTATTTTAAAAATTGTAAAAAAAAATAAATTAACTGGTCTTACAAGATTAAAGGGGATAAAGATTTATGCACACACAGACAAAAAAATCATTTTAAGGATTAATTTCAGGTTTGTATGGATTTATATCAGATAATTTAAATGAAAATTTAAACATTCCAAATACAAAGATAGTCATTTAGAACATTTATTTGCAAAGAAATATGGCTGTTTTGGCTGAAATAACAGTTTAATCACAGTTTTAATGCATCTTGGCATGTTCTCCACCACCAGTCTTACACACTACTTTTGGATAACTTATGCCACTCCTGGTGCAAAAATCCAAGCAGTTCAGCTTGGTTTGATGGTTGTTTAATCTTTCAGAGATTTTCAATTTGGTAAAATCAAAGAAACTCATCATTTTTAAGTGATCTGTAAATCTACCCAGTATTGTTTATTTTTACTCCACTCATGGATATACAGAGTGCATCTTAATTGTTTGACCAATGCAATATTTACTGCAGAAAAAAAAAAACACATTGCAATGGCATTTTTGTGCTGCCCTAGTTTTGTGGACATAAATACTGACAGTATATTGCCCAGCCCTTTACTCCACACATATAGAAAAAGGGTTAAAACGTTTGAGCATCAAACTGGAAGTGACAGACAGCGAGCGAGAGAGCAGACTCGAGCTGAGCAGCAGTGACTAGAGGACAATGAGCTCCTGACCACGTCCCTCTCCACCACTCCATCACTCCCCTGACAAACCACCAGCAACTGCCTGTGACCGGCTGAACCCCCGCAGCACAGAGCAGGCCTTACACCAGCCAGCCGCCACGGCTCTGCAAACCCCAGCATGCAGCGCTGCATGCTTTGCATACTCATTTACTTACGCAGGGCCTGCGCTCGGCTGCGGTGGAGCTGCCTCGCTGGAACCGGGGGAGGCACCGGTTGCCAGAGTAACAGGCTCTCACTGCACTAAACAGGTGCCCTGTAATTAAGAGCTCGGAGACAAAACGCAGATCAATGGAGGCTTATAAATAGCCTACGAAGTTTATACGCCTGGAGAACGACATGTTTAAGTAAAAGCATGAAACATCCCGCCTCAAAGCATGTGACCTGAAATGACCCGCGCTGCAAACAGCAGGGCAAAGGAGAACGAGACCAAAGGGCATGTTTTAATAAGCTTACAGACGCACGCTCTCCAGACACGACTGGAGTCTGCCCTTACACTCTAGTTCACACAAGTTCAGAGCATCTAATATGTGTAAATATACAGTGTATAGTCAATAAATCAATAAAGTATTAATTATAGGCAAGGCAAGGCAAAGTTATTTATATAGCACCGTTTATTCCTTGGCAATTGAAAGTGCTTTACATGACAAATAAAAGCTTTAAGACAATTGAAATAAAAATAAAATAAAATTTAAAATAAGGTGCATTAAAAAGAAAAAAAAAACATTTTAAAACAACAATAATAAAAATACAATTAAAGTAAGATAATAAGATGAGGTAAAAAAATTGAAGTGCAGTGAAGTGAAGTGCTTTAGTTAAAAGCACAAGAAAAAAGTAGAGTTTTTAACCTGGATTTGAACACTTCTACATTTGGGGCATTTCTAATATTTTCTGGTAGTCTGTTCCAGTTATAGGCAGCATTATAACTATAACACTAATTCTCCATGTTTAGGCTGGACTCTTGGTTCAACTCACTGACTCTGAGATCTATTGTGTCTTTATTCTCTAAACAGATCGGCAATGTATTCCGGGCAACAATTGTTTAGTGATTTATAGACTATAAAGTGTTCAATTATACCGTTAAAAAAGCCACTAGGAGGGCTAACATCTGCACATGATAGTCAAATGACTCTAAATAAATCTGCTGCCCAAACTATCATTAGCTAGCCTCTAAGGAGTCATGTCACATGACTAGAATCCAGATGGTCTCCTGATAATATTTAAACCACAAAAGCATTTACACTAGAGATGCACTGAACTTTTAGCAACTAAAGTTATTCAGCTAAAAATAGAAAAAAAAAGCACTTTCAGTATTTATCAGTGTTACACCACCTGGTCTAATTTTCTTTTTGTGTAGCAGCTTGTTCTGTTTTTGTGTTTTGTGTACTTTCTGTAGGTGCAGGTCCACAATAAAAGGGCATGGAAAAGCTTGACCCAGAAGACACACTCCTCCCCTTTGATGACCTGGAAACACATCCATTTTATAGCATGTTTTATAGCCTATTCATCTTTGGGGAAAAGTAGATAAGTGTCTTTTTGTTTCAGCTACCTCTTCTTCTGTTTTGGCAGCTGGGAAATAGGAATAATAAAATCATCGTGGTTCATACATCTACAAAGTGTCAAATGTGTGGTCTAACAGAGAGTCTTAGGAGAAAGCCCACTCTCATTTTCTATTATAGCCTGACCCAGGACTAGGTCATAATAGGTAAAAAGTAATAAAAAAAATAAAATAAATAAATAAGTGAAAAGATAAAATAATTAATTCTGAACAATGGCAAAGTTATTTGCAGTCATACTGTGTTTTCAGGTATGTCTGCTAGGAGGTTAAAAATGTTAAAATGTTGAAAATATTTTCAGTTTGCAATTGTGAAAAACACTGGCAAATTGCTGTGTGGGGCAGAAAATGCAAAATATTGTTTTATGGAGTAAATTATTACTCTTGTTTTAGCTGTACTGGGAGGAGTTTGGTACAGCTTTTACTCGTCAAAGAACGCAGCATCATTAACTACAGTAAATTAAGTTATTGAACATGCAGAACAAACATTATAACAAATAATGAATGATATCAAACTGAGCCAAAAGATAATAGGAGGGTTACTGCTGTGTGTCCATAACCGTAATGTGTAGCCTGCATAAAGGATCTCCTCAACTGGGGCCTTCAAATCCTTTTGCTTTTTTTTTTTTTTACAACAGAAAACAGGAAATTTCACACAATAGTGGTCAGATATCTTATCAGAGGGAGTCTTACAGTCCCAACATTCGTTATTTTTTTACCAACAAAATCAGTAAATAATTTATATCCACTACAGCCACACAATAAAGTGTATTTATTTGGGGTTTTATTTGACATGTGACTGCTGTAACTGCGCTAAAACAGAGTATCCTATTGTTTCACTGTCTAAGAATCTGCTTTAAGAGCACTTTGGGAGGAAGTAAAGGGAAGGAGAATGTTTTTTCAGCGTAATTTTAGAGCAGAACAGGCAAACGAAGAAGCAAATGAAAAAAGCTTTTACGGTCAATGCTGGAAGTGTGTCAAGACATGGCCCTGGCATCTGCAGGAGTAAATGTGCCAGAGGGACACTCACGCGAAGGTAGCCAGAGAACTGCAGCAGCACGGGGGTTGGGGTGGGGTCCAAGACACCCCACCCATCTATTATTTATCTCCTTTTCTCTCCTCAGAGAACCTCTGACATTCACCACTATACCGGCAAGTATTATTAATTAATGTATCCATATAATAAAGTGACACCACAGGTCAATTTAGATGCACACACTCTCTACTGAGAACACCATTCTGCACTTTCCATAATGGCAGATAAATTTAACTCCATTAAACTGAAAGTCCAACTCATAACATCAGACATCCCACCCAGTAAAACTCATTTCAGGGAGGAAGCACCAAGCTGCAAGAGACACACCACAACCGCCTGCACTAAAATGAACTGATGCACTATGAAATAAAGAGGTCGAGTGTAAATCCCACCCACAGAGAACACAGATAGATCTACTGAGCATAAACAAAACACACCAATCAGGATGCTCTCACTGCAGCTTTCACTCACTCACTTACAAGCCTGAGATAAAATGTCCTGATTTACAGGAGAATCCTGTAAGTTGCGGGAGAGGTAGGGTGTCTGTATTTCCTGAATATCGTTTGCTTAATCAAAACGTTCACTTGTGACGAAAAAAAAGTAAAAATCTACAAGATAGACACATATGGACTAAACAACAGATACAGCCATATACTCACTTACATGCCACTTACAGGACATAAAACAGGAACTTGTATTGCGTACCACAACACTTGCAATGTCCAAAAGTAGAGAAATATGTATTTGGGGCCTGAACTGAATGTAAATGTACCATTAATGTCTAAAACAAGGTTCGACAACAGGCGACCCAAGGGCCAGAAGTGGCCCTCAAGCATAAAATATCTTACCCATGAAGTTGTTTGTACTATAATGAAAGATAATGAAAAAACTAAAAAAAAAACATTTCTCTGAGAGCTTTTGTTTACATTTCTCCCTTGTCTCTCTGTCGCGACTTTAGTTTACGTCTGTTCTCGTTTTTCCGCCTGTACTTGGGCTTCCTATTTCCTTGTGTTTATTCCTTTTTTCCCCTTTCTTCTTGGGTTTACCTGATTTGAGATCAACTGTTCTGCAATTGGGTTCAACAACCCTCTGGGCTGAAGAGGTACTATTCTGTAGCACTCAATTTTTTAGACAATGCAAAAAAAATGATGATAACCCTATACTGTTACTGTACTGTACTGTACATCATAAGTCAAGTTTGGAGTAAAAATGAGAATAAATAACAGCCGACGCACATAATCACTCATCAGCATTAACAAATGCTAAATGCTTTACTGTCCCAACTTTGTGCAGGCATGGGTGTATATTAATAAATTAAGTAAATGTTTCAGGTTCATATTGTCTGCAACAAATACAAGTCAAGAACACTGAGTTTATTTATTTGTTGCATTTTTCCTACTGTCTCAACTTTTCTGATTTGGGGTTGTATTTGTATTCCCCTTAAAGAGCAGCTTGGTGTCTTGATTTGGCGCTTGTGAGGAGCTGCTGTCAGTATTTGAGCAGTAACGCTGCAGCAGCACCAGCAGACGTGTTGTTCTGTAGCCTGGCCTAGATTAGACGGCCTGCCTTTCTGAAAAGGAGGGAGAAAAATACCTCAACAGTTACAGAGCCTTCCTGCGGCGCAACACTGCGTCTAATAAACGTTTTCTAAAAAAGACCTCAGGAGGGACAGACACAGGAGAAATTTTAGAACAAATCCGTCCCTGTTTTAAAGACTCCGGGTGCGAGACATCTCGTCCAAGGTCAGTACATGGTTCTCAGATCTGCCCTCCCGCGGGTTTAGGAGGATTGAGAGGGATCGGAAACCAATGAAAGCTTCAGGAAAACCTGAAAAAAGCACAAAACAACAAGAAGCCTTTGTGCTGAGCAGGCCGAAGTCGGCTGACGAGTCTATAAGCGGTGACCACAACTCTGACTAGAGTTCAGAAGTTGAGGCTAAAGCTTGCTGACAAACGCAGAGAGAAGAACGTACGGAAGGAAGTTTTGCCACATGACCATTGCACCATCCATTTAGCACAGTACCTGCAGGGTAGAGCAGCATGATGCTGAAATAAACTGCACACAGTGAGCACACTTCTACAGATGACCACTGCAGCACACCTTACAACAGACTAAAACCAACAAAGGTCAGAGACACTTGGGCCGGAAACCAAAAGCAAAAAAAAAGAAACATCTGTCTAAAGACCAGATACCACAACGTTCCTATTTTATTCATTACTGCGCAAGTTAAACAGCCTAAATATATTTATATCATGCTTTTCAAATATAAAAATAGAGACGCATAGGTTTTTCATTTGTTTCCAAAAGAGTGCATCTCCGTAGTGTCAGTAGCAGAGGGAAGCATGAAGTGCTGTAAGATTTTGTGGGAAAACAAAACTGCACTGACTTTAGACTTGATAATAAAACACAGTGGATCAACACCAGCAGATGACATGTCTCTTCAAACCATCACTGATTGGTGGAAACTTCACACTAGACGTCAAGCAGTTTGAACTGTGTGTCTCTCCACTCTTCCTCCACACTCTGATCCCTTGATTTACAAATGAAATGTAAATGTCACTGACGATCAGTGATGTTATTCTTTATTGGCTGTAAGCCATAAAAAAAACACAACATTACAATAAATAAACGCTTAAAATAGATCACTCTGTGTGTAATACATCTATTTAATACATGAGTTTCACATTTTGAACTGAATTACTGAAATAAAGTAACATTTCAATGATATTATAATTTTTGGAGATGCACTAGAACAGAGGTGCTCTAACAAGCAGGACATAGGGGATGAAGTATAGGTCCGCTGCCGCTACTAAAGAAATCCTATAGTTAACACTGTAAGTCACTGTTCTGTATAAATTAAAAACATAATTAAAATTAGATAAAATAACTAAATGATCTGTTAGGGATTTATTTGCATATTGAAACACAATGAAACCAAAACAAAAATGAGATAATTCCCTAATCCTGGATAAATCCTTAACCTGGATTAACTTTATCTAGAAGCTGGAATGATGTTTAGGGGAGTCTCATTTCTGTTAAACTTCCTGTGTGAGCACACGGCCTTCAGTGAAATGGTGCAGAGGATGCAGAAGTCACGTTTTTCTCTTTGACCACTGAGTAACTGAACTGAACCATCTCTCTGATTCAGAGCAGATCTCTCTCAGACAGGCCAGAGTTAAATATGCACAGAGAGGGATCTGTGAAGATGAAGAGGAGAGATTTTGAGAGATGTTTTTCTCCCTCTTTATATTTAAAAGTGGGAATAACTCAAAAATAATAATAAGCCAGCCCCACACAGGCAGCACTCTCATATGCATTATTAAAGAGTGAATATTCAGTGGGGAAGCAGCTCATACCTACAATGAAAGAGAGCCCACTGGCCAACAGAAGGTTGGAGGGGGTGAAGTGGAGAAACACCAAGCTGGGCCTTATGATTTCTACAATGTGAAAAACACGAGGAGAATTGCATTTTGCAGCGGCGGCTTACAGCTAAAAGATTATTTCCTCCACTGCTTCAGAATTTTATAAAATGGCACAAAATTGCAAATACAGAACTCTGCAGAGTTTTTAAATTAGAAATGATGACAGAGAAACAAAGACAGGAAGAGGGAAAGCTAGATTAAACCCAGGGATGCACTTATGTGCAAATTCTGGACTGATGCTGCATTTTTTTTGTTACAGCCTTATTCCAAAATGGATTAAAATAATTTCCCCCCTCAAAATTCTACACACAATACCCTGTAATGATAAAGTGAAGTATTCATTCACAGCATTTGTCATGACACTCGCACTGAGCTCAGATGAATTCTGTTTCTACTGATCGTCTTTATCTTTTTTTAATCCCAATTTCTCCCCAATTTACATGGCCAAAAACCCAACCCACTCATTAGGACTCCCCCTATTACTAGTGATGCCCCAACACAAGGAGGGTGAAGACTAGCACATGCCTCCTCTGATGCACGCATTGCCGAATAGCATCACAGCGCACTCGGAGGAAAGCACAGCGTCTCAGTTCAGATACATCAGCTCACAGATGCCTTGTGCTAATCCACATCACCCTTTGGAGTGATGAGGGGAGAGAGCTCCATCTACCCACCCAGAGAGAGCAAGGCCAATTATGTTCTCTTAGGGCTCCGGCAGCTGATGGCAAGCAGCATGACCGGGATTCAAACCAGTGATCTCCTGATCATAGTGGCAGCGCTTTAGTCCACTGGAGCACTCGGAACCCCTCCTTCAGTTGTTTTGACAACTTGATTGGAGTCCACCTGTGGTAAAGCCAGTCGATTGGACCTGATTCGGAAAGGCAAACACTCGTCTATATAAAAGTGTCTGTAATAGTAGTAGCATGGCCAGAGTCGCTTGGTCCTTTTGTGGAATACAATACACATACACCAGCAAATATCAGTTTGAAGTATTTGTATATAAACAATATAAAAAAAAAAATAAATAAAAAAAATGATCGGCTGATACTGATATAATTTAGATATGCATCCCTAACTAAACCAGATAACATTTTAGAATTAAAATGAACATTCAAAATATAATTCAAAGTGTGAATCTTGATAGTACTATTGCATGTTAACTAGTTAGACTAGTTATTCGTGCCATTATGGATGAATTAAACCTAAATTGCAATTAATTACATCAATTTAACAAGGATTACTATTGCATACAGTTGTGTGGCATGCACCTTTGTTAGCAGCTGTAAACCTCTTTCACTCATTTTCAAATGGTGCACATCAAAGTGCTTCCTCTACACTCTTGAGGAAAAACTGATGTATAGATATACATAAAAATATATTTACATTCATATTTACATAATTATATTTTAGTATTTCATACAAATAAAAATTAATACAGTAATCAGAATCAGAAAAAAAAAATCAGATAACAGAATTTGGTAAAAATAAAACAGATGATTTCATACAGCCCTAACCAAGACACAAGAGCAGGTGCTTCCTCTCTATTGCACAGCGTGTCTGTGACTAAACAAATGTGTTTTACTGCAATGTTAGTCTAGATGGAAACAGGGGTCCACGAGCACATAGTGGATTTTTTTTCGCCACCTGTTTTTTCTTAATCTTTGAAGTGTCTATTTTAAGATTCTGACAGGTAACAGGATGAAATAATGTCCCATGACATTTATTTTTAACCCTTTAATGCATCTATGCTAATTCTGAACGGGAAAAAAAATATGAAGAAAATGGCATAGCTCCTTGAGTTAACAACCTATACAGACAAATGAGCACACTTTTCCATACAATTCTGGGCCAAGGAATTTAACCGAATGGTTATTTTTAAGTTTTTTACACATTTTGACTTGATTTTGGGACAAAAATATAAAAAAAATGCAAAAAAATGTAAATTTGCCTGTATGTTTTCACATTACACTAAAATCATGTGCATTAAATATAAACATCTTGGGGTTTTTCTTAAACTTTGAAGTGTCTACTTTAAGATTATGACAAGTAACAGGACAAAAAATGTCCTGTGGGGCTTATTTTTAACCCTTTACTACACCTGTCCCAATTTCGAACCTGAAAAAAATATTAATTAATTGGCATAGCTCCTTAAGTTAACAACCTATACAGACAAATGAGCACACTTTTCCACACAATTCTGGGCCAAGGAATTTAATGGAATGGTTATTTTTAAGTTTTTTACACATTTTGACTTAATTCTAGGACAAAAATATCAAAAATTAGCAGAAAATGTTAATTTGCCTGTATGTTTTCACATTACACTAAAATCATGCGCATTAAATAAAAACATCCTGATATTTTTCTTAATCATTAAAGTGTCTTCTTTAAGATTCTGACAGGTAACAGGACAAAAAATGTCCTGTGGGGCTTATTTTTAACTTTTTACTACATCTATCCCAATGCCGAACCTGAAAAATAATCAAGAAATTGGCATAGCTCCTTGAGTTTACAACCTATACAGACAAATGAGCACACTTTTCCATACAATTCTGGGCCAAGGAATTCAATAAAATGGTTATTTTTAAGATTTTGACACATTTTGACTTAATTCTGGGACAAAGAGATAAAAAAAAATAGCAGAAAATGTTAAGGTCGCATGTAGGTTTTTACATTATACTAAAATCCTGTGCACTGGATAAAAACATTCTGAGATTTTTCTTAATCCTTGAAGTGTCTACTTTAAGATTCTGACAGGTAACAGGACAAAAAATGTCCCGTGGGGCTTATTTTTAACCCTTTACTACACCTATACAAAATCCGAACCTAAAAAAATATGTAGAAATTGGCATAGCTCCTTCAGCTAAAGCCCTATACAGTCAAATGAGCACACTTTTCCATACAATTATGGGCCAGTGAATTCCATAGAATGGTTATTTTGAAGTTTTTGACACACTTTGATTCAATTCTGGGACAAAAAGATAAAAAAAAATAGCAGAAAATGTTATGGTCGCCTGTATGTTTTTTTACATTATACATTATATTTACATTAAGAAAAGTCTACTTTTAGATCCTGACAGGTACTAGGATGAAAAATGTAATAAGCTGCAGAACTAATTGATGATAAAATCCAACAATGTACTAAAAATAAAGTATTAGTATAGTGTGGTACTAATAATTTTAATCCTCATTATCACCATTGAAGAGATCATAAAATCTCTGTCCCTCTGTCCCTTCCTCCTGAACATCTGTCCCCTCTACAATCAATCCTGTCTCTTCTGCTCTTGCAAAAATGTCAAGAGAAGGAGGGAAGATGGGGCAAACTGACCAGACCGGCTCCAACACCCCCTCTTCCATTGTCTTCTCCCAACCCGTGCCCTGATCGTAAGGGTTTGGCCTTTCAGATTTTGGCTGATCTGTCCTTTTTTAGCTGGAAACCCTGTAGTTTACTCTGTCTACTTTAAAACGTGCATCCAGGGCTCTGTTAACACCCACCATCTTTTGCAGCATCTTGGTTCTCACAGCATCAATGGAGGTCAGTTGGCTAATAGACATACATAACATTATCTCCTGCTGGAGCTCATTGCTGTCCTGCCACAATGTCGTTTTTTCTTTCATTTTAAAATGTCTAGTTGTGGTCTCTAGTATGAATGAATGACATGTGAGCCGTTTTTGTAAAAAAAAAAGTGCTCAGGTGTCTCTGTATAGCTCTTTTTTAATGGACTGTTTTAGGCGTGTGTCCAAAATGACCGGATTCCAGCTTTGCTCATGAATATTCATACATGCAAACAGAATGCAAATATCTCTCCTCTGATTGGCTAGGAGCACTGCGACGCCCCTCCACCGCTCTGCCGCTCACTGCCTCCCACCTCCTAACTGATGAGCGGTGATGTTGCGTCGCTTCAGCTCCGCCTCTGGGAGTTTCTCGAGCCAAGGTGGGCTGGTCTGTGAGTTTCTGCCTACGTAGGCAGAAAGATAATTCAAAATTCACCCGTTTTTCGGAGGGGGGGAGGGGGGATTTCTTTGCTTAGCTCCTGCAGACAATGGGGGCTGCAAAACAGTTTAATGTGCAGGTGTACACATTCAACTCGGAGAGACCTACTGTATTCCACAAAAAACAAGAAAAATCGGATTTTCGCGGAAGGTGAGCTTTAAGCTTTTCTGTATTTAGTAAACTATTACTGTTTTTTTTAATCAAATCTGAGTACAATGTAAAACTGTATTGAGATCAGAGACATTCACTAGCTCACTATGCAAGCCAGTTCCGTGGTCAAGAATCATGGTAAGGTTGACACTGCTGACATGGTAAAGGAGGTTCAGTAATGTGTCGGTGTTCAGGGTCCTCATCACACTGTACTTGTACCCCCACTTTACAGCTTGGTGGAGGTACAGGACAACACGGGTGTCTGTCTCCTCCTGGTTTGACTGCAGGGTGTGGATCTCTGAACCCTGAACCCTTAACAAAATGTATTTTTTTTTACACATACCTGTATATTGAAGACTCTACAATTCTAGCGTTCCATTCAAATGTTTTTATAGCATTTGGATATGTGATGACAGCTAATGTTAAGCACCGATAACTAAGGTCTGAGCCTTTTTCAACTTACTTACATTTGTTAAAGTTAGGCAATAGGATCTCATATACCCATACCACTGCCCTCACTTCTCTAGCCCAGATGCTGCCTCAGTGGTGGCCTTGATTGCTTTGTGTGCACACATTAGTGCTAGAAGACTTCACAAACTTCATGAAAGTTTCCAGCATCAATGGAGGTCAGTTGACCATGGACATACATAACATTATCTCCTGTTGGAGCTCATTGTTGACCTGCCACTATGTAAAGCTGGCTTAAAGCCATATCCATACAGATACCTAACATGGTTTGAGGCATTTCTTGCCAACATTGACCTCTCCCACCTACATCAAGCTAGGAGCTATCTCTAATCCCAGGGGCTCTCTCAGTACTGGACAAGATCATGGAGAAAACTTTCATGAAGTTTTCTGAAGTCTTCTGGCACTAATGTGTGCACACAAAGCAATCAAGGCCACCGTCTCCTTCAAGATAGAGATGAGGAGGTCACCTACCCTAAGGATGCACTCTTCATACTAGATGTCAATGCTCTTTTCCATATGATGACTAACCTTCAGCCAACATGTGGAGAGATTTGTATGCAGCTCTTAAACCATTTGATTCTCAAGCAGGACTTAATCTCCACAGATTGCTACCAGACAGACTCTGTTAAAGCCCAGGAGAGGGTCAGATGATTCTCCACTGAGAAAGTCATAATTGGTGGCCCATACACCCACAAATCTTGTGACTTTAAATGCTTTCTTAGTAATAAGGTAAATAAGAAGCAGCTATGTGATCTGCTTCTCAAGGTCTGGGGGAGCAATGAGGCAGCATCTGGGCTAGAGAAGTGAGGGCAGTGGTATGGGTATATGAGATCCAATTGCCTAACTTTAACAAATGTCCAAGTAAGTTGACTATAGTTATCGGTGCTTAACATTAGTCATCACATATCCAAATGCTATAAAAACATTTGAATGGAGTCTTCAATATACAGGTATGTGTAATTTTTTTTACATTTTGTTAAGGGTTCAGGGTTCAGAGATCCACGCCCTGCAGTCAAACCAGGAGACCCATGTTGTCCTGTACCTCCACCAAGCTGTAAAGTGGGGGTACAAGTCTAGTGTGATGAGGACCCTGAACACCAACACATTACTGAACCTCCTTTACCATGTCAGCAGTGTCAACCTTACCATGTTTCTTGACCACAGAACTGGCTTGCATAGTGAGCTAGTGAATGTCTCTGAGCTAGCTGGAGCTCTGGGATCTAAATACTGGAGCACTCTTCTGGGACACTATGCTGCACCAGTGTTCTTTTAAGAGCAAAGTCGAAGTAGCTCCCTTGAAGAAGCTGCAGCTTGGTACATTGTGGCAGGACAGCAATGAGCTCCAGCAGGAGATAATGTTATGTATGTCTATTAGCCAACTGACCTCCATTAATGCCGTGAGAACCAAGATGCTGCAAAAGATGGTGGGTGTTAACAGAGCCCTGGATGCAGGTTTTAAAGTAGACAGAGTAAACTACAGGGTTTCCAGCTAAAAAAGGACAGATCAGCCAAAATCTGAAAGGCCAAACCCTTACGATCAGGGCACGGGTTGGGAGAAGACAATGGAAGAGGGGGTGTTGGAGCCGGTCTGGTCAGTTTGCCCCATCTTCCCTCCTTCTCTTGACATTTTTGCAAGAGCAGAAGAGACAGGATTGATTGTAGAGGGGACAGATGTTCAGGAGGAAGGGACAGAGGGACAGAGATTTTATGATCTCTTCAATGGTGATAATGAGGATTAAAATTATTAGTACCACACTATACTAATACTTTATTTTTAGTACATTGTTGGATTTTATCATCAATTAGTTCTGCAGCTTATTACATTTTTCATCCTAGTACCTGTCAGGATCTAAAAGTAGACTTTTCTTAATGTAAATATAATGTATAATGTAAAAAAACATACAGGCGACCATAACATTTTCTGCTATTTTTTTTTTATCTTTTTGTCCCAGAATTGAATCAAAGTGTGTCAAAAACTTCAAAATAACCATTCTATGGAATTCATTGGCCCATAATTGTATGGAAAAGTGTGCTCATTTGACTGTATAGGGCTTTAGCTGAAGGAGCTATGCCAATTTCTACATATTTTTTTAGGTTCGGATTTTGTATAGGTGTAGTAAAGGGTTAAAAATAAGCCCCACGGGACATTTTTTGTCCTGTTACCTGTCAGAATCTTAAAGTAGACACTTCAAGGATTAAGAAAAATCTCAGAATGTTTTTATCCAGTGCACAGGATTTTAGTATAATGTAAAAACCTACATGCGACCTTAACATTTTCTGCTATTTTTTTTTATCTCTTTGTCCCAGAATTAAGTCAAAATGTGTCAAAATCTTAAAAATAACCATTTTATTGAATTCCTTGGCCCAGAATTGTATGGAAAAGTGTGCTCATTTGTCTGTATAGGTTGTAAACTCAAGGAGCTATGCCAATTTCTTGATTATTTTTCAGGTTCGGCATTGGGATAGATGTAGTAAAAAGTTAAAAATAAGCCCCACAGGACATTTTTTGTCCTGTTACCTGTCAGAATCTTAAAGAAGACACTTTAATGATTAAGAAAAATATCAGGATGTTTTTATTTAATGCGCATGATTTTAGTGTAATGTGAAAACATACAGGCAAATTAACATTTTCTGCTAATTTTTGATATTTTTGTCCTAGAATTAAGTCAAAATGTGTAAAAAACTTAAAAATAACCATTCCATTAAATTCCTTGGCCCAGAATTGTGTGGAAAAGTGTGCTCATTTGTCTGTATAGGTTGTTAACTTAAGGAGCTATGCCAATTAATTAATATTTTTTTCAGGTTCGAAATTGGGACAGGTGTAGTAAAGGGTTAAAAATAAGCCCCACAGGACATTTTTTGTCCTGTTACTTGTCATAATCTTAAAGTAGACACTTCAAAGTTTAAGAAAAACCCCAAGATGTTTATATTTAATGCACATGATTTTAGTGTAATGTGAAAACATACAGGCAAATTTACATTTTTTTGCATTTTTTTTATATTTTTGTCCCAAAATCAAGTCAAAATGTGTAAAAAACTTAAAAATAACCATTCGGTTAAATTCCTTGGCCCAGAATTGTATGGAAAAGTGTGCTCATTTGTCTGTATAGGTTGTTAACTCAAGGAGCTATGCCATTTTCTTCATATTTTTTTTCCCGTTCAGAATTAGCATAGATGCATTAAAGGGTTAAAAATAAATGTCATGGGACATTATTTCATCCTGTTACCTGTCAGAATCTTAAAATAGACACTTCAAAGATTAAGAAAAAACAGGTGGCGAAAAAAAATCCACTATGTGCTCGTGGACCCCTGTTTCCATCTAGACTATGTAGCTTTGATCCCACATGGAGAGAGAGGAAGAGAGAGATACAGAGAGACGCTGGAGCTGTTAGTGGGCCGATACGGTGCAAGATATTTCCCCCAAATGCTGACGACCCGAAAAAGAGCTGCATCAAGCTGCTCCACGGCTCCGCCGCTTCTGATGTCATTATCTTTTATTATGCAACCAGCAATGCTGCCTGTAATTACTGTTCAATTAATTATCCCAAGATGCATTTGAGGACTCATAAAGCAGTCAGCTCTGTCACAAAAGCAGTGATAAACAGGAAACGGATGAGTGCTGACTGCTGTCCTGTGTGAGCGTGGCCCGAGCCTCCACTCTGTATATTTAATCACAATCTTTGACTGTGAGCGCGAGTGCGTGCGAGTGCCTGTGAGAGGTGCTTGTGATGCTATTCCCATAAGCTGCAAGTATCATTCTGGGTGTAACAGTAAAAGAAATAGTGGCATCCAGCACTACGAAATGCCTCACCTCCCTCCCTTCACTCTAAACACACACACACACACACCATCATCATTCTTTTCACATCTCCATGCGAGTGCTCTCAGTGTATTGCCGGTGGCTGGAGGGTGACACAGGGAATCTCTGTATAAAGCTTTATAAATATATGGATGGCGGGGAACGCATTTTAAGCGCCGCTGGCCCGGTGACGATCAGCCGAGAGAGGAGGAGCGTTGTGAGGAGAATTTAAAATAAATGAGGACGCTGAATTATTAACCGCTACAAACTGAGAATTCAGCCTGTGCTTTTAGACGGGGATGGAAAAACTGCCACAAAAAGCCACGATGCACCCAATGCACCCTCAGATACACTCCCAGACCCCCCCCCCCCTTTAACATCATCATCATCATCACCATCATCGTCACAATCACCAACAATCCAACACCTGTCACAAAAATTACGTTATCCACTTACCCTACCCTAACATAGACATTACCTTAAATAATTTTTGCCAACTTATATATTGATATTTTTATCATTGTGTTTCCTTGCATGCTTGTTTTTATCAGAACTGTGTATTATTAAGAACTTGGCAATAGGGCTGAACGATACTGGAAAAATTTTACATTGCAAATGTTCTTTTTTGGACTATATATATAATGTGATATTAAACAAGGCAGGGCCCATGACGTCGCCAGACCCACCCCCACCCGCATGCTGTCTTGGGTCCAGACCAATCAAGAGCTGAGTAAGTGCTGAGCCTTTAAAACCCAAGTAAACAGCACAACAATAGTAATCAACCCTTTAATAAGGCATTTAAATGGCATTTTAAAAGGTATGTAAGAGCGTTTGTTTTTCTGGGATTAAAAGCGTGAATTCAGCTGTAACTGGAAATATCTAGCAAAACTGTGCTGAACAAACATGCACAGCTTTTTAAACGTGCTTGTAAACGCTCCCCCTACCCCTCACACTTATCAGGAAGCAGCAGCCTGTCACTCACACAGAAACAGAGACACCGCTGTGTATCTACTTCTTGTCTCAAGAATCAAAACATTGCAACATGACGTGTTTGATTTAAGTGACATCGCACATCCTTAAACAATATATCGTGCAGCCTTACTTAGTAAAACACTACATACAATAATGCACAGTGAAATGAGACCTTTAACTACATGACAATTAGACATCCTCCACCTAACAGCTAAGCTGCTATATCAGCAATAATTAACCTAGACATGAAGACCTGACACCTCACAGTAACATAAAAGAAAAATTGTAATCAGAACAGTGGGATGTAACAACAGAGTACAACATGATTATCCAGTGGGCGGGGTTTAATTACAACACTAAATGATCCACTGTCTGACCACAACCTTTATTTGCAAACTTATATTTAAAAATCTATATTGTTTTTGAAAATTTATATTCTTTTGCAAAAGTGTAATATTCCAATACTTTGATATACCAATATTTTCCTTACAAAATACTAAATATATAACAAATGCCAATATTTTATCTAGTTGCACATTACCAATGCACAGTGCATCCTTACACACAGAGTAGACTGAGACAAATGAAGAAAAACATATTTTTCTATACACTATTATTAGTTAAAAGTTAATTTTCCCTACAAACGGTGTAATTGCACTATTATGCTATTACACTATCATTATAGCAGTGGGATTAAGTGGTCTTAAAATGACAATAATAAACTCTAACCCTGCGTTCACACTGGAACGCGACGAGTCGCTTGTGTCGCCCAGCGTTTGTCGCTTGTGGGCGTGTCAAGCTCAACGCCCGCGTTTATCATGGTCCAGCCTCCGACAAGAAAAAAGGCACAAAAAAGGAATCACTTGGCCACTTTATTCTCCAGCTATAACTCCCAAACTTGCTGGACTCTTGTGCGTTTCTCAGATTTAACTGCGCTGGAAACGCAGCCGTTCCCACAGACTGATGTGTGTCCACCCCGTTCAACAGAAAGAACCGGGAAAGAAACTAGAAATTCAGAGAGCAGGAGCTTGAGGACGTCGAACCGCCTTGTTTGTGATTGGTCCAAAGAAAAGCTAGGAGCCAATCGGGTTAGAATGTCGCTTCACCGCGTCATAACTGTCATAACTGTCATAACTGCATAAAGTTGAGAAAAATTCATCTCCGTGTCGCTTGTCGCTTTGTCACTTGTCGCCTCTCGCGTGTCGCGGCGACAAATCGCGCCCTGCCATAGGAAATGAATGGTCGCCTGTCGCTTTCCAGTGTGAACGCAGGGTAAGGCAGCTGATCTGCTGAGCAAATGCAACCATGCTTTCTGTGATGATTACTTTATTGACTAATTGTACTCTCACTGACAAAAATAAAATAATAATGCCTCCCCCCAAGAGTTATGAGAGTTATATCTTCTACCACTTGCCTATAAAAAGGCTCTCGGAGGCTCTCAGAGACTCAGGAGGTAGTGTACCTCTTGGTGAGAAGTGATATACAGTTGGAAATGCCTCTACAATGCACTCAAAGACATTTGGCTCAAAATGCAGTTGTTTATCTCAGTCTTTACAATATATTGAGACAATATACTGTCTAAACAAATGGTATTGAGACAGGCCTAGGCCTTCATTACTCTTAACTTTCTAATTCACTGTTACAGCCAGTATTGCCAGCCGAATCCTCCATATCTGAATAATACAACAACAGGTACAGCTATATGTGCCATCGTGTTTGCGCACATGCTCAGTTTGCTGCTTTCCCCCTTATTTTTTCTCCCTCTATCCGTTATTCGGTGGGCTGGCTGGTGCGGATGAGCACGGCTGGCTGCATTTTCATTACGGGGAGCCGGCATGCGGCGAGAGAGAGATGAGAGAGAGAAAGAGGGGGAGTGAGAGTGCAAGAGAGAGAGAGACAAAGAAGTCAGCGTAAGCATTTCTGTCTGCCAGCCAGTTGAGGAAAGGTGGAGGGACAAGACAAATGGCGGCAAAGTGGAGAGCGGCGCTGATCAATACGTGGCTCTCTTGATGAAACAGAACTGATAAATCACAGAGTGCCGGGCAGAGTCCCGGGCCGAGTCCCGGCAGGCCTCGTTCGGGCGAGTGGCAGGCGCTTGGCCCCCTAACCTCACATCTACTCACCCCAGAGGCTGAGAAGCTACACACACACCAGCCCTGCCGCCCCTCAACACCACAACCATCATCATCAGTCTCACTGCAATGTCATCGGTCAACAGGTGGGCCAGGTCATTAGGGAGCCGGGGCACCGCTGTGGCATTCAGTTACACTATGCCAGGGGAGCGATTCGACATGTTAAAAGAGAGCTGTAGATCTTTTCAGACTGTTTAACCCTTTATCGTCTTCATCAACACTGTTAAAAGCAATGGAATATATCATTTCTGGAGGTTTAGTTTTATTTAGGGAAAAAAAGCCAATGTATTGCTATTTTAAAGCGATTTCCAAAATGGGATAACGGAGATAATGTAAGTCTTTACATAAAGAAGCTTCCAGAGTGAATCTCACCACATCTGCTTCTGTAAGAAACCTGTAAAGAACTCTGTAATATGCCAGTGATATTTCTAGTTTACACTTTTACGTAAAAGTACACAATAAACATTACATATAAAAGATATATGTAATGTTGATGGGGGCTGCTTACTATTTGTAAATATATATATATATGTATATATATATATATATATATATATATATATATATATATATATATATATATATATATATACATATATATATATATATATATATATAATTGCACATCAGTTTAAATGGTGCTGTTTGTTTACACACAAAAAACTGAATTTGTTATGTAATAAGTAAAAATCTAAATCGGAATAGTTAATGTACTTTTTAAATATTTTTTGTACCCGTCATATTTATATACTTAGAAGCAAAATACAGGTACCTCAACAAAGTCGATTAAATAGGTGTTTGTAGATATTTTGTGTGTATAGACATTTTGAAAGATCATTCAGACTTGAGCATCAGCATCAGATTCATGTAACCAACAAAACCACCAACAAATGGGGACGATATAGTGTCCCAGAAATAATCACGATAAATCTCAGCATATATATATCAATATTTTTTGTCATTTTAAGAACATTTCATGGCATTAAAATAATGATAAAAGCATACTAATACAGTTACATAGTTTAGGAGTATATTGTAAGAAAAAACAAATACAATTTACTAATTGTGAAAAATTGCAATTCTTGCCGTTCATAAAACATAAAGGGTCAGCAAAGAATTACTGCACACAAGTTCACATTGTACAATTATATCATATATAAACAATTTAAATATTTTTTTTTAACAAAGTTGGCATCCCATCTCATTCTCATTAATGGTCTCTCTTCAATAAGTAAAATTATTGAGGTGATATCCATATATTGTATGATAAGTCGATAATGTAATTATCGTGACAGACTGATTGGTGAGAGTGGAATAAGAGATGGAATAAATCAGGTTGGGTTTAATTCATACGTTTCTTTAATAAGAAGAATGACTCAAATGTGCTGTACTAAAGAACTGAGCAGGAGTTAAAGTGTTAAACTGCTGTAAAAGAGGAGAGAGGGTATGAAATGTTAAACATTACTGAGCAGAGATACCTGGGTAGAGCTTCGCTAGCTTTGTGTGGAACCCCGGGGCCACGGACAGTGCTGACCGTCTCACTTTCACTCTCTCACACTGCAGAAAGTTTCTGGCACCGCCGGCGCTCTCGCGACCAGAGGACAGAGCACCCGGACCCAGCTCCCACCACAAGCACAGCTACCACAGCTACCGCAGCTCTGCTCGGACCAGGCAGGGTCCTGTTTTTCCACACAGCTTGTGTTCCCATGTGTTATGAAAGCAAATAACCACAAAAAATTACTCAGGCTTTTCAAAAGAAGCCACCAACAATAATAATTGTTCCAAAAACAAAGCCTGAAGATATGCGCTCAGCAGCTGTGTTTAGATCATTAAACATGAACATGAAGCCGCTGAGCTGCGGTCAACTCTCCAACAGCTGATCTGCTGAGAGAATGCACCTAGCCCAGTCATAATAATACCACTACGGATTTATTTACACTCAATTACCAAAATAAAGAAATATAAATAAATAAAATAAAAGTAAATAATAACAATAGTACCCAGACTCCTGAAAAACTTGAAAAGCAAGCAAAAAAAGCAGTTATTTCTCAGGCAGATATTCAATAATTACAAACGTGGTCTGATTTGACACTAGGGGCCCTATTTTCAGGGTTCCTACACTTTTTAACCAATACATTTATGACTTTTCCATGACTTTTCCATGCCTTCAAGACACATGTTGATGACCATACGATTTTTAAAACATCAGTGCAGACAAGGACAATGAAACCAAAAACCAAATAAAAGTATAATCGAAATTGATCAAAGTAGATCTAAAATGAACCCGACACGCAATCTTCAATAATAAAATGAGAGCTCAATTGTGTAGGGCTAAATTATTGGCTTAAAATAGGAAACACAAATACTTGTAGACCAAATTTCCATGACTTTACAAAACTTTCTGGTATTTTTATTTTTTCCAAAACTTATCCAGGCCTGGAAATTGCTATTTCCATATTCCATGACTTGTCCAGGTTTTTCATAACTGTATGAACCCTGTATTTTAGTGATCTGTAGTGCACCAGTCAATTGAGGCTCGTGCAAATGGATTAGGGCATGGTGGTTTGTTTTAAGTATTTGTATTGTGAGGGCACAAAAAATACGTCTTGTGCAGCTTGAAATGTGCAAAAGGCTGATATGAATTCTCTTAATTAAATCAGGGGTGTGTTTTGGGCGTAACGTGACATAAACCATAAATCAGTGTGCCAGACGTCATTCCCTTTTAAGAGGCAGGTGAGCTCTGACTTTGGTGCGTTCGTATCTTAACAGCGCGGCACTTTTGTGTATCTCAGCAGAGGATACTGACCTGTGCGTTTATGCTGTGAAGATACACCAGCAGCTTATTTAAGGGGACAGCAGGGTTATTTTAATCTTTATTCTGTTTATTGTTAAGTTAAAAGTCAGGGTTGTGTTCTGGAGTGTGTGTATGTTTAACGAGAGGGGGTGTACGAGCGCTGGACACTATAGGACTCTGGACTCTGAGGATTGACTGTTGTCTAGGTTTAAATCAGTCAGTGGAGCACCTGTGTTTTTTTAGCCGCCAAAATGGAAACACACCAGAAATTTACCTGAACACACCTCACTTCCAGACCACCACACCCATCAGTGTAGATTTATTCCTGAACTCCGATTCTATTTTAACTTTGCAGGCACAAGGCATGAAAATAGGCTGTTGACGGGGTGTAAGACAGCAATGAGCATTAAGACGCGCCTTGCTAGAACTGTATTATAGGCAACACACTGCCATTACATATTGCTGGTGTGATGATCTTGAAGACCATAAAACAGTCAGTCAATCCCCCCTAGTACTGATTAAAAGGACAACAGGAACTCAACCGTCTTATCTTTAACCAGGCTTGAGGTTCCCAACAAGGTACTAGAGCCTCCCTTCAATTGTACACTTTTCCACAATAAAACCATGCTTTGGTTTTAACATAGTGGACACTTACATTAATGCAAACAATTAAAATTAAACATTCATTGCATTTTATATTGTTATTACACTATTATTATATCATCATAATTGCATTAGCAGTATGAAATGGTATTGTAATACGGTTTATGGCATTTATTTCAGGGGCAATATATCATGAATAAAAGGATTGTGGCAGGCCTGCAGGAGCCAAGAGACTCCTAATAGCTCTGAGCAGGACAACACCTTTTATTTTCATTTAGATGTTCTATTTTAAAATGCATCTCATCTGTTTGTTTGGACAGCAATAGCTTCATCCTAATGCATCAGACTGTGTGAAACAGCAGGCAGGTGAGAGATAAGATATACTGTAGGTGTGACCTTTTTTTTTTTTTACTTTTAAACAACGAGATCACACTGTTTCTGACCGCAACGCTGAGCCATGAACTAAATGCAGATAATGAGAAATGTGAAGATAAGAGGCCGATCTGTTAATCTGCAAACCTGTTTATATTAGAATGCTTTGTTAGTGACTGATTTAATAAATAAGTAAATTAGAACTTTCAACTAATTAAATCACATCATTTGCTGTGATTCATTGTGATTAATCACATTTTCCTTTGCAACACTTATGCAATTTTAATCATTGATATTTAAATGTAAAATAAAATAGTTAATGGAGGGAGGTTTTATTCATTATTTTTATTCACTTACTCAAATGTGTTTGTTTAATTGTATCTTTTTACCTTTAAACCCACATTTGTATCATCATTTGTGATCTATGTTTAGATGCATGTGTTTAGTTGATTTCCCCCCAAAAAAAGTCAAATCATCAATGTGAAATGTGAAAAATGAAGAAGAAAAGATTCTTCTTATATTTCAGATTGTTAAATGTTCTCTCTGGAGTAATGAAATAAAAAAAGGAAAAAATGAGTGTTAGTTATAAGATTTAATGCTTTTTTTTATTTCAGACCAAATTAAAACTAATCTACCTTCTGAAATGGACAAAAGCAACACGGTGGAACTATTTAAAAATATTTTAAACATTTTGTAAAGGAAGTTGTGTTAAAGTTTTAAGGTCTATTGTTTATATTCTCCAGCTGTTTTAAATTGTTTTATATAATATATACTCTTAACAGTACAGTAACTCACAAACCTTTATTAAGCCCTTTAAATTAAGAAATAAATTGAGAAGTTCTGACTATACAGTTTTTATGTTTCTTGTCGAGAATTAGAAAAAGGATGTGTGTGGTTGTGGATGTGTAGCTAAACTACAAGCATAAAACACACATCAGTTACGTGGCTTTATTTTCAGTTAGGAAAACCCACAACAAGGCCCACATACAACCTCATCAACCAAGCAGGGGAAAAAGGCTACAAGCCAAATATGCAGCACGGCATCGTGGGGGATCACCGCACACAGCAGTGCAGGCGAGTTGGGGAAACCCTGTGTGTGTGTGCGTGTTTGCGTAGTGCGGACTCCCTCAGCATAAACTCCAGCAGCAGGTTTTCTGAGGCCGGCAGCCACTGTCTGACCCGGCCTCACGCTAAGCCCAGCATGGCCCACCTCCACCAGAACCCTCAGCAGAGCAGCCGGCCGTGCTGTTCAGCAGCAGCAGCAACAGCAACAGCTGGGTCAAATACACCGAAGAGAAGAAGCAGCAGAGCTGGTCTGAGGAGTCTTACTGCATTCTGGCATGTCAACACAGGCATTTCCCTCAGCAGAGAGCCCAGACCTGAGCGGCGGGGGGAGAGGAGGCGGGGGAAGACTTGAAAGAGAGAAGGGGAAGCGTGCTGTAGCATTCTGACCAGCTTTCAAAGCCCCTACAAAAGGAGCGTATATCCTGCTGCTCAGAACCTGAGCGGCTATACCACAGGTATTAATAATAAATAATTAAACAACTAATACAAAGAGAGGAAATCCCAAAAAAGATGAGAAATTTGAAATTATTCCATCACATAACAAGAACTCAAACACTGCTTCCCCCACTGCCCTATAAATAGGATCTCAGATGTTAAATTTTAGAAATTGTACCTCTGTGTGAGAGATTGTTGACTGCTAACAATGAGAAATAAAAAAAATGCAAGACAATTTAGTTTCGCTGTGGGCCAGATATTTCCTAAGCCAAAAAAAAAATTGTTTTGGAAAATAAAGAAGAGTAATGGGATTGAGTGCTACAGACTAGTAGCTCTCCAGCCCAGAGGGTTGTTGAACCCAATTTCAGAACAGTTTATCTCAAAGCAGGTAAACCACAAAAAAAAGGAAACAATAAGTAAATAAACACACAGTTCCCCACATGGGATTGAACACGTGTCATCAGGGTCGTGGTCCAATAAACTACTGGTGCCCCAGCTAGTGCATTGGGACAACTGGGAAAAAAACTTAGAAGGAGATAAGGAGCCCAAGAACGGGCGGAAAAACGAGAACGGGCAGAAACTAAAGTCACGCCGAGCGCAACCTAAAGACAGGGGAGGAGGGGGAAAACAAAAGCTCTCCAGAGAAGCATTTTATTCTTTTTATTTTTCCATTATCGTTCACTACAATTCAAACAACCTCACAGGCCAGATGTTTGTTTGTCTGTCTGTCACGGGCCTGCGATACTGTATCGCACCACGATATTCGTTTTGCAATAGTGTACAGCCATGAACATATTTTAACAGGCGCCAAATTAAGTGTTTTTAGCAAAGCTGGCAATGTTCTGTTACGTTCTAATATATAAGCATTTACAGACCTCAATCACTCTCAACATCCTGCACTGCCCCTCAGATTGCACCCTCTGGTGACATCAAAATCAACCAGTGCTACAGGGCAAGAGACCTATAAGGCATGTGGTTTTAAACAGGTGCATTTTTGTTAATGGCTAGTGCCAGCCCTGAGAAACATACTACTGCTTTTATAAATTAGTTTAGATGTAAGGATTGGTGTCAGAAGTGGATCATTTTGTGTTGTGTTTAAACCCCGCCCACTAGATTGCATTGTTGTAATCTGTCGCTAGAGCCCACTGTTCTGATAAGACAAAAATATATATTTTTTTAAAAGATTATATTGCCTTGCTTGCAGTATCGCAATATTGAAAATTGAATTGTGATAGTGTAAAGCTGCTCCCCCCCCACTGCCCTACAAAAAGGTTAATACTGGGTAGTGTACTTCATGGCAATCATGTAGAGATTGGTGTCTACATGATTGACAAATACAATACTAGGAAACACAAAGAAAGAGTAAAAAGGAGAAATTGCTCAATCAATTGCACTCATCAAAAGCCACATCAAAAGAGTGGAGATGTCTCAGACACCTCCTACAAAAAGGCTCTCTTAGCACTTTTCCACCAGTGTGGCACTGTTCTGGTTCACAAACCCAATTTTGTACTGATTCACCGCGTTTCCACCGACAAAAGTAGGTTCTGGAACCAGGAAGGTTTGATCACAGTGGGAACCGAAGAGTATTAAAGAATCCATCATTCCATCTCTCTATCTATCTACTTTGGGGTGGTGTACCTCCTGGTGAGAGACTGCTGGACATGCCTCTAAGACACACACCAAGACATCTGGCCACAGCATCAGGAAGACAAAGTGGTGGGAGACTTTAAAGAGAGACAGGGAAGTGTGATGTTGCATTCTGACCAGCTTTCAAAGCCCTTAGAAAAAGAGCTTGCATCCTGTTGCTGAGCATCTGAGGTGCAATACCCCTGATTACGAAATAAATACATAAATATATGAATAAATAAATAAGGCATACAAAGGCAGGAAACCCAAAGAAAGGGAGGAGAAATGAGAAATAGCTCCACCACACATCAAAAGCCTGCAGTGGGGATTTTTTTTTGGTATAGGCCACTGTTAGTTAACAGAGTGTGGTGAACCCAAGCGCCTCCCTCTTCAGTTCTCCTCAGGGGTTCACTTCAAAAACCTGCAGAGCTCCACTGCACCAAACACTAACGCTTTGGGTTTAACCGTTTCAGACGAGATGAAAGAAGCTGAAGCGGGAAGCGGCGATCTGCTAAACAGACTACGAAATGTTAAACAACTTAAAAATATTTACAACAGTACGCTCCAGTATGAAGATCATTCAGAAAATCTGCACTGACTGAGAAAATGAGGAAACTGTTCCAGACCACCATCGTCTCGGCTGCTGCCTCCGAGCCTGTGAGCAATTTACCCAACACTTCTTACTTTACACCATTATTACCCAAAGAGAGGAAGCTTTTTAGAACTCTTTTATTTACGGCTAATTATTACATGCACTATGGATTAACCTGATGATTTCTTAAAAAAAAAAAAAAAAAAAAAAAAAAAAAACACAACATCAGTTATTGTTTGTGTAGAAAAAGCCTGAAAATAATAACTAAATAGTGGGATTCTCAGTTTGGTTGAAAATAAAATGACATACACCTCTGGAAAAAAATGAGACCACCTAAAAATGACGAGTTTCTTTGATTTTATCAAACTGAAAATCTTTGGAATATAATCAAGATGAAGCTGGATGATCAGAATCTGAACTGCTTTTGGATGACTTTATGCCACTGGTGCAAAAATATTAGCAGTGTGTAAGACTGGTGGAGGAGAACATGATGCCAAGACGCATGAAAACTGTGAATAAAAACCCGGGTTATTTCACCAAATATTTCTGAACTCTTAAAACTTTATGAATGTGAACTTTGTATTATTTTAGGTCTGAAAGCTCTGTGTCTTTTTTTTGTTATTTCAGCCATTTCTTATTTTCTGCAAATAAATGCTCTAAATGACAATATTTCTATTTGGAATTTGGGAGAAACGTTGTCTGTAGTTTATAGAATAAAAACAACAATGCTCAATTTACTCAAACATATAGCTATAAATAGAAATAATCAGAGAAATTGGCCTCTTTTTCCAGAGCTGTATTTAATCAGTGTTTCTTTAGTAATCTGAAAAGACTAACACTACTAACATTTTGTCTCCAAGTGAAAACATAACAATGCATATTGTTTAAATTTGAAATCAGGATTTTTTTTTTTTTGATAGCGTAATACAATCATCACGCAGCCCTAACAGGTAGTAATGACAACCTTTTCTTTTTTTACTGCAGTGTACCTAACAGCAGTATACTTCTGCAACCCTTATCACGGGTAAAGACAAGAAATGCTGATTTCTGTCTACGGGAGGATACGTTTCCCCATTTAGCCATAAAGAGAGGCTGGAAACTGCATGCTAACAGATTTGTGCGAGGCCTGCTCCTTCCTCACAGCACACCAGTGGCTTCAAGGGCTTGAAAGTACATCAAAGGCAGTCATGTGATTTCGCATTCCTGTCATTACGATCTCTAGAGCTCCTCTGTGCAGGGCCCCGGCCCCACTCTCCCAAAGCCGGCTCCACGGGCTTCAAGACTGCAGCTTTATTGGCAGACCACATCAGAGCCGGCTGAGGGCGGGATATTCTCTCTCAGCGCGGATCTGCTAGCCTGTAGCTCTTCTGTATTGTGGGAAGTTTTTAAAAAAGCGACACTAACTGGAGTGATCAACTCAGACGATGGAGTCGATGGAGTGATAAAGCCAGAATGGCTGCAGTAACGACAGTGCTCACCGTGCTCATTAACGAACCTGCGCAAACAAATATTGGGATACACAGCAAAATATGGGAGCTTACAGCAGGAGAGGCAGGGAGAATACGCTGACAGAGCTGATTATAAAAGAAAACTCGGAGAACAGATACATCTGCATAATGATTATACTGCTCTTCCTCTTTTACAGCTGGCATCAATACCACTCAGGCTGCTCTGTCTCAGGAGAATATACGGTCTAACAGGTTATAGTGTCTACAGGTTACAGGAGAGCAGTTTAATAGATATGCAGTAAACATGCTCAGAGAAGAAGTGAAACTATGTAGCAGTGGTACAGAGTGCATCATTTTATTCTGATACACTACACTTACATGCCAAAAACAACAAGTCATGAGAAGGCAGTGAGCATGAAGTGAAAACACCCAAACACCCACCTGTAGAAGCTTTTTGATTCAGTTTAATCTTGAAATAATATTAATCAATGAATTACTGGATTTTAAGCGAGCCCTGATAATGAGAGTCATATTGTTGGACATTAAATATAGAAATATCGATTGTGAACATTTAATTCCATAATTTACAGTGTCAATCCACAGTATGAGAATAGATTTTATCGCATCAAAAACCAAAAGCTTTTTAAGGCATATATGAGAATCATCTCTCATCATCTCTCTCCACCCTCAGCTCAAATTTGAAAAATGCTTAAAAAAAATGGGAGGGGTAGTTTGGGAGGGGCAGTGGGTGATGTATGGGTTTAGAGGCAGGCAGGAGGGAGAGCTGATTGGCAGAGCTGCAGCAGCACTAGAAGTGTGCCTCCGATAGCGTTGAAATGCAGATTGGGTTGGACGTCAGCAGCGTGGCGGGATTATTGATTGACTGATCTGCATATTGTGAGTGTCTGCGTACCCAGAAAAGTACTCGGACATATCATCCACACACATAGCACAGTTGAACCTTAGGGGTAGCAGCGCTGCAGAGGCAGAAATTACCACAATAAAATAGTTTTTTTAAAGGTTAGGAAATGTTTCTAAAAACGTTGTACTGAACAGGTATGTTTTATTACTTTAAATGAACACATTTTAGCTATTTTTGGAAAAAATATGATTTATGGCTTAGTGGCTCTTAAAAGAACCCTGACCTAACTATTAATTTCACAACCATGTAAAGAGAGTAATCTATCCTGATGATGTCCATCATCCACTACTGGTACATTTTCTCTGTGTGTCAAAACCTTGTAATAAATATATTATACATCATGAAAATGTCTTTAAATATCATGATACAATATTTTTTTCCATATCTCCCAGCTCTAGTATCCCATGTCTGTATGCTGTCTTTACATTACACAAGGTAATAGCAACCACAGTGGACTGTGCAGCGCAGTGGGTGGTTAGGATTGTGAAAGGCTTTGGGCAGCATCTGGCTAGAACTGTCCATGTTAACAGTCAAACAACTCTGGCAAATATCACAACAAGGCATTCAGTGCAGGAGTCCCATGTCCCTGTCCCATGACATTTGGGGGACATTTGTTAAAAAGGCCGCCCTATCTATAAGGTGCTGCGGGAAACCCTGTAAACACAGTCATAATGAGTGTATAACTCATCAATAACAATTATCAGGATTTGCTCTTGAAAATTTCAAGCTGAAGGTAAAATTTGCTCACCCTCTCAACTTTCCTAAATCTAACTCAATTATATATATATATATGCAAATAAGCACACAAACACACACATCCGCTTTTGGGTCACATTTACAGAAACAAACAAAAAAAAACATAAAAAAACTAAACATTATGCAGAATCTAAGCATGCAATAGTCTGTACAGTATGGGTGTGCCATATCATATCGTACACAATAATATCACCAACATTTTTTTATATCCTAAACGATATTATACCCTGAAACATCGTGCCATATCACTCACTAATTATCACATTAGGGTACTATTTTTTTTTTTTTTTTTTACTGTTTTTAGCAAAAGAAAAAAAATAAATCACACTTGTCTCATTTTCCATTTTATATCTACTAGAGACAGATTATATCTGTCCAGTATAATTTATGAATCATTAATTTAATAATTAATTTTGATGCAGTAGGGTATTCATAATTTTTGTAATTTTTTTATTTAGTGGACCGTCATATCACGCAGAGTATCGCTATCGCAAAAAATACCATGAAATATTGTGATATTATTTTAGGTCCATATCGCCCATCCCTTGTGTACAGTGTGTGTGTGTACTGACTGTAATGACCACTGACAGTACAGTACTGACCCGACAGCTGCTCTAAGGAAAAGTATTTAACAGAGCTGCATTAAGAAACCTGATAAAGTCCTCGTCTGAAGTGGTTTCGACGCCAGCCTAATGAGAGGCATTAGGAAATGAATTATCGGATTCAGGTTTAGCTTAGCTTGCAGGACCATGCTAAAGGTAGTGTTTGATTAACGCTAGCTGGACTGCAGCTCGCCGTCTGACGTGCGGAGACACTGTGCACTGCCAGGGCCAGCTTTTGCTCCCGACGTTAGTTAGCTCGGTTAGCTAACTTTAAGATTTACTCGATAAACTTGTTTATATTTATATAATATCTGCAGTGACGCAATAAAGTAATGAATCTGAGTCCAAAAATAGTTTTTTGGATGCAAAGGTAAAAGAAAATAAAAATTTTAAACAGATAAAAAAGGGTTGAGCTCTATGGCCAATGACTGAGCAAAGATTAACCATTTTTATGGTAAAAAGTAAAAACCCAGTAGAAAGTCCCAGTCTGCGGACTTCCATCTGAGCTCCCTATTGCTGGACTGTGAAAATTATTTATCCTATTCTACCAATCACCCACCAGCGGGGTATTCCTCATCTTGTGATATTTTCTGTCTATCTGACCTTCCAAAAGATATTATGTAAAAAGTACATTCGTCCCATGTTCGATCATCTTTGCTTAGTCATAAAAGAGTCGCAGAGACAAGTTGTAAAGCATGGTCTGTTCTTTTCAAGGACAGATAACAGCCTGACTGTAACTGTCTGTTCAGACCTGTAGAGAGATTAGTCTTAACACTGGATCAAGAAAAGATTTAATTACATTTCACAGCAAACTGGATACACCCTGCTTAAAGTACACACTCAATATACTAGGATACATGCTGATGATCAATAAATGAATGAATGTGAATAAACAAACAAAACAAAAAAAACTTTATCCCATTTGTAAAACACGGTGGTGGTAGTATCATGGTTTGGGCCTGTTTTGTTTTACATAGACCAGGATGGAATGTAAACATTTATGGAACAAGGAAATCAAAATTATTTTGTCACTCACAGATGGGTTTATTGTTATATTTTATCCTTTTCCAGATGGGTTTATTGTTATATTTTATCATTTTCCTCAATAAATATTATACACATAATCAGGCCATTTTTTCCTCATTTGTTTGACTTTGTTCTACTTAAAATTATTCAAAACTTTATGACCTAAATATAAAGAGAAAATTCTAAAGGGTTCATAAACTTCAAAGCCACAACATAAAACAGGAAGTTTATCTAACGTTACCCAAGATAAGCTATCTTAGATCACTATATTGATGGCAAACCATCTGCCTGTGTGACAGGACCTATTTCTGGGAGAGAGTTGCAACGATTAGTTGTTACAATTGATAATGTTGATTGTAAAAATGTGTTAACAGCAGAACTTCACTACACAAAGTGCTGGGGACAGAAACACAATGATTGAGGCTGTGACTAATCGACACAGGGCTGGGAGGTTATTTGAATTAATCTGATTAATCGAGGATCTCAGTATGATTAATCACCATGATTAATATTAAAGCTGCATGTAAGGTTTAAGTGGGCTGCTTAAAAAAACCCACACAAAAACTTGTGCCTCACTTTAAATGGTGAATTAATATTTAACCATTAATTTGTGGTTAGACTTTATCAACCCTATCAGAACATTTTTGTAACGTCTTCTTCTTTTTAAATTATAATTATTTATTTGTTTTTATTTTACTCCCACTATTACTAAATCTTGGTCTAGCATAATTATGTCTATTATTTCTATATTTCTATAACACTATGTATATTGCGTTTATATATATTATGTTTTACATTATTAGCAAACTTACTGTTTATACTGCTCATCTTCTCAATAAACAATAAGTTGTTCACAAAACAAGTTGTCATGTAGGTTAAGAGCAAAAAATCGAAATTGTAATCGAGAATCGCTGATACATTTGAAGAATAGTCACCAAAATAATGACTAAGTTAGCAAGTATGTTGCGTTAGTTAACCTAGCTAGCTAACTAGTTAGATAGTTAGCTAGCTCGCTAGTTAAGTTAGCTAAGCAACGGTATCTATAGTAACGCTAGT
The DNA here is from genome assembly GCF_023375975.1 of Astyanax mexicanus. Taxonomy (NCBI): domain Eukaryota; kingdom Metazoa; phylum Chordata; class Actinopteri; order Characiformes; family Acestrorhamphidae; genus Astyanax; species Astyanax mexicanus. The sequence goes on from NC_064417.1 coordinate 47,818,381, forward strand.
TAGCTAACCATACCTAGCTAACTGTTAACTAGCTAACCTAGCTAGTTTAGCTTTTACTATAAGCCTGGTACACAGCTAACCTAGTGAGGTAATTCACCACGCCAGCCACATTACAAAACACACACACACACACACACACACTGTTAGTTAGGTAACCTAGCTAACTAGTTAACTGACACTAATTTTACCCAGCTGGCTAACGTTAGCTAAGCAAGAGTTTCCATAGTGTGCTGTCTGATAACCAGTAACGTTAGCTGCTAACAACGTTAGTTAACTACATAATACAGTGCAGTCATTCAGCCGTGCAGCATGTGAGTGTGTGTGTTTGAGTGTGTGTGTCACGCTGCTTACCAGCAGATTGATCCTCCTCCGGAGCATATTTGACTCCTCTTCAGCTCTTTCCTCTTCACCTTTCTTTGGTACCTGAAGACACACCTTTAACCCCCCGCTTTCTCTCACCTGCTACACCTGAGGCAGCTGCGGGCTCCTCGAGCTTCTCGCGCGGTCAGTAACTTCGCATGTATGGCGGTAATTAAGCGCGTTAGCTAGGCTAGCTATCTATTTCCTACCCTGTTTCTCCGAGCTATATGAAACGCGGCGGTGAAGCTACATCGTCTCCATTCGGCTGCGCTTCTTCCCTCCCGGACCATTTGCATATTCTCCTCTCCGCTCCGTTCCTGCGGCGGCGGGTGGCGGGTGGCACGGCGCTGCTAGTGGCGGGGGCTCCCCGCGAGCGACGCGCCGGCGGCGGCAGTGGCGGCTGCTGCTGCTCCACTCAGCGGCATCCTGTGACTCTCTGCCCTGTTGCTGCTGTGGAGCTTCAGCTTCTAGAAGAAGGAGAAGGAGGTGGAGAAGAGAAGAGAAGAGAAGAGAAGAGAAGAGAAGAGAAGAGAAGGAAGAGGTGGAGAACCGAAAACAGCCCCGAACCACCGGGTTACCCCACACACCGAACCGCACACCGCCGGGGAGAGAGCTCAGTGAACCGGGGACTCATTAAAGGAGGATGCGCTAGTTTATATATCGCGTGCTGCTGCTGCTTCCTCCCTTTCTATCTCTCCCCACTTCACTCTGTCAAAAATTACTCCAGCCCCTCCCCTCCCTCCTCCGTGACGACACAAGCAAGACACAAGCCCCGCCCATGCACACTACATAAAATAGCGCGGGGTGTTCTGGGAAATGTAGTTATAGGTATAAGCTTGCAAATTCTGTCTATTATTTCCCCATTTCAAACTTAAAATAGTATGTTCCAGTGATAAGAAAATATAAGAATGCTGTTACCTGTTGTCCCATGTTGCACCATGGTTCCGGAGGAACGTAATTTCACTACACTGTGTACCTGTACTCAGATGTAATGACAATAAAAGCCTCATGACTTGACTCTTGACATATTTAAAAATGAAATACATCTAGGTAAAATATTCAATTGCTTTTTTTTAAATCCATTGCAACGAAAGCCTGGGTTTAACATTTTTATTTAATATTCGATACTAACCTTGATACTTACTTTTTATTTCACAAACTATCCCTTAACAGTAAACTCTAAAATCTGTTTCTGTATAATCCTGGTTTACGTTACTGAATAGGTGGTCTCTGGGGAAAGACAGGATTTCAGCTCTTGCCCATGAATATTTATACATGAAAACATATCGCCTCTGATTGTCTTTGTAAAATGTGGAGTCAACCGGAGATCCGATTTAAACCTCTAGTAACTTACACAAGATAGCTAAGGTTAACTAGTTGGTGTAAACAGAGCTGTAAGCTCTTTAGCTGACGAGACAGTCCAGCTCTACTGCAGCCTGGCTCCAGCTATGTCTGTGCATGGGCAGTCCCGAGCCAAGGTGGGCGAGGCCATGAATACTGATTCACGGGTTGACATAGACAGTGCTTTTTCTGACCGACTAGCTTTTTCTGAGTATTTTCCTTTTTTAGCTACTGCAGACAATGGGTGTTGAAAAAAAAAATCATATGTCCAATGAAAAACACTTATCTCCAAAACAGCAACTTTACAGGAGAGAGAAAAAACCTTGTAAACTTTCAATGAAAGTCAATGTAAAAAAAAGTATATTTCAGCTCATTTTGAAGTATTTCTATTGATCCGTTCGTCAAGAAATTTATGTAGTAAATTAAAAAATGTTTATAGGCTAGCGACGATATACAATATCTATACCTATAGTATTTCACAAAGAACAAGAAAAATAGGATTTTAGCAGAAGAAGACCTTTAAATTAGTAAAAATGACCTCTTACTGTACCTCGTTTTAGTGCTCTAATGTTGATGTTTTATTTTCCTGTGCAGAGGGCGGGGCTAAGTTACTATTTCATTGGCTTGTATACTAAAAAAAAAAGAAAAGAAAATACACTATGCTCATTGTAACAGACACAGGGTCTGAAATGGTTAAGGAATGTGACTAGTATTGAAAGTTTCAGGTGTTCAAGTTTGTATTTTTTACCAAATTTATTTTCAAGCTTCCTCCCATAATTCACTCTTTTTAAACCCCATAGATTAAAAAAGTTCGTCCATTAAAGCTTCTCTGTCTGGTCTTTCTTGTATTTGATGCTAGAGCTCTGACTCAAATGTTTACTCAGCAGACTCTAATTCATAAAGCATCAAAATAACCTTATCTGTCTTATTTTTGTTTCCCTCCAAAAATACAGGAAAGAACCATCAGAAAACGTCCGACTAAGCTTTTTTAATATATTTACATGCTTCTAAAATACATTAATAAATATACATTATAGTCATTATGACTTTCAGAAAAATGTGTTTTGGGGAGGGGGAGTAGTGCACTATAGGACTCTGTGGGCGTGGCCTAAGCTTTTGTTCTTAATCACTTTATATTTTCTCCTTACATTACTTTTACTTTTATACTTTGAGTAGTTTTTAAATCAGTACTATAACACTTTTACTTAAAGAGTAAAAAGCTTAAGTTGATACTTAAACTTTTACAGAAGTATTTTAAACACTAGTATCTATACTTCAACCTACAGAGTAAAGAATGGAGACATTTTTCACACCTCTGCTGGTGTGATTTTATAATTGAATAGCTTACTATACTGATGGGGTATGATATATTTTGATAAGGAACAGAGGAAGGCGAAGACACTGAAGACCAGAACCCAGAAATACAGATAATTAGAGAGAACAGGGACCGTCACTTACTCTCATCAGCTCTATACTCTTCATTTATAGATGTGGTTGTAGCGTCCTCTTGTGGTTAGGGCCTGAATGCGCTCCAGCGATACGGAACATTATAGGATTGGTCTGTTTTTTCTGTACAGAGCAGTATTTATTATTTGGAGGGAGTGTCACAGATAAAACAGACACCACCTGAAAGACTGGAAACACTTTACATTAAGTGTTGACTAACTAACTAACTAACTAACTAACAATAATTAATGCATTAGTTACCACAAACAAGACATTACATAATACATTAACAACGCTTAGGTATTGTTAATTAAACACAAAACAACAGCATTATTTAATGTTACTTTCACATGAAATGTTGATAAACTAACATTATATATTATGCTTTTGTTATAATAATAAATCAGATACTTCATTAATAGTTTTAACTAATCTTATGTAAACAAGTGGCAAATAAATAAGTTAATCTTCTTATCATTTGCTTATGTACTGCAGTTATGCATACAGTAAATGTTAAATATTTATTAGCTAAATATTAGCTATAACCTAAACATTACCTAAACATTGTAAATGTCTTATCTCATGTCTTGTTTATGGTAACTAATGCATTATTTAATGTTAGTTAGTCAACATTTAATGCACAGTGTAACAAAGTAAAGTATAGAATAAGTATAGAACCAGAAGATCTATTTATCCATTTTAACGTACTTCTGAATTATATTTCTTTTTTGGGGGTTTGAAAAGTGAGGGAGGGCACAAACCTGACCCCAGTATATCAGGGTCACAGCATGAGCCAACAAATGTAACCGCATATCTCTTTTGCCAACAGTTCTGTCTGGTGGTTGAACTGATAAAAAGCAGAATGCAGTTTATAACAGACCTGAACTACAGGGGAATTTAATGCCACACTTGCTCGACGCCAATACAGTAGAGAAATGAATGTATCAAGCAACCGCACTTCTAAAAATAATGTACAAAAATCTGTTTCTGTCAGCAATACTCATAACATATGAACACATATTGCTATGATAATTTGTATAATATTTATGTATGCGTGCAGTGGTGTCCAGTGAGGCCCTTCTTACCCTTCAGAGAAGGGGTGACAATAAATGCATGTAAATAATTACATAATTTTTAATCAGGAAATATATATCATAGCTATTGTAAGTGTAAGAATTTATTTTATAAATTAACTCAAATAAAAAAACAGCAACTAATTTAAAGCATTAGTCTGTGTTTTTCAGTTGCTACAAGACACTTATCTGAGTGACAGCGGTTTTAACCAATCAAAGCTTTTTAAAATGGCTTCTGCCCCCGCGTGACTGCGTGACCCTTCTCCTGGGCTGCGTCCGAAATCGCGTACTTAAGCAGTACGTACTGGATTGGGGTGAGTACGCACTGCTTGTCGAGCAAAGCAGTACGCTTTTTCAGTACGCCAGACCGCAGTACGCACGCAGCCTCGGACGCACTACATCCACCATCTTACCTCTGACGCCCTTTCACCTCTCACCCCTCCTAACCAGCGGCACACTTTACAGAGCTTTACCCTAATTAATTTCATTAAAATCCCCTCATTAATCAGCTCTTATTAATAAATAAACCCCCAAACTGTCCTATTTAATAAACACTGACTGTAAATAAAACTTAAAATTAATATTTCCTCAAATATGAAATATTTAATAATAAATATGAATGTTTAATATTCATGAAGTATATTAATAATACTTGCTTATGCAACAAAACAATTATCAAAAAGTTTCAAAGATAAATACCAAAATGTTAATTAATTCCTACCTTTCCATTTCACCTCAGAATTTCCTTTTCTAGCCTAAATATTTAAACACATGATCCTTATTGTTATACATTATCTTTTACTGACTGCATTAAACATAAAGGCAACATATATGCATTACTGATGTAAATAAAATATGCTAGAACCAGTCAGTTTCGGGAAAACTGGGGATCATATTTGGCAATAAAATGTAAATTAAAAAAATATTTTAGTTATTTTATTTAATATAATTTTTCCCTCACTTGCATATTTACACAAATACATTTCTCACAAAATACAAGAATGACAAGTCTTTAAAGTAGCTTTATTTATTTTTTTTATTCATTGTTCATTTTTTTTTTTTTCTCCCTCTCTTCATCTTCATCCTCTCGAGTAGGAAGGATAGTTGAATCTGAAACACACACAGATTAAAACAGTTTAGCTTGGTCATTAAACAAATATAATATAAATTCTGAACAACATAAAAGTCTTACCATCCTGGCTGGTTAGCTAGCTATTTAATAAAACTAAATAAAATGGTCAGATTTTGGTTATAATTTATTAATGTGATTTTTGGCAACCAGTCTGTCTGTCTGTTGAAAAGCCTCTCTGATATCAGCAGCCTTTTTTCTCAGATGAGTTTATACAGACTGATCAGTATTAAGTTAAAACTGCCCCAGCTCCTCATAACTGCAGCAGTATACAGGGCTGTAGTGAGTTAGTAAACGCTGGTGCTGCAGAACAGAAGATTAATAAAGAGTTGTGATAAGTTTAATAGCTCTAGCTAAGCTAACTGATCTCAGTAGCACAGGGCTAACGCTGCTCAGTAAAGCAGTTCAGATACGAAAATAAAGATGTTCTGTCTGCAACAGCATTAATAACAAACCCACACCCCTATAACTCGCTACTTTAACTTAAACTAACCCTCATAAATCTTTCATTTACAGCCTGATATCACAAACAACCAAAACAGTTTATATATCTGAATCTCCTCACCTCATAAACTTCTCTCTCTCTCTCTCCACTCCTCTCCTCCGCCGCTCCGCCGCTCACTGACGGGTCACTCAGCTCAGCGCGGCTCCCGGTGGATTGTGGGAAATATTAGCGGGTGAAGTGTGCTGGGCTTGTATACTTAAAAATGTCTCCCGGTGCAGTACGTCATCCGGGAACTTTTCGCGTACTCAAACTCGCCTACTGCGCATTCGGACACACTACCCGATCTCGCATACTGCTTTTGCATACTGTTTAGTATGGAAGTACGCGATTTCGGACGCAGCCCTGATTTTTAGAAGGGTGTAATAAGGAATCTATTAGCAAAGTCGAAGCAAGTCTAACCAATCAGATTTATGATTTTCACTCGGGGGCGGGGCCATGGCTGTCTAACCCCTTCTCAGCGCTGTGCTGAAGGGGTTAGGTCATGCTGGATTAATTCAATAGTTAGGTAACTATCATGAAACTGCGGATGCAAACGAGACAGATATTGAATCATATTATATTAAAAATCTTTTTAAAGGCTGCCCTTCAATATGAAACTAATTCACAATAATAAGCCGTCTGACTGATGAGTTTTACATGTGTACTTAAAGTTTTGGCTGCCCTGGCGAACTGTAGACATACAAATGAGTGATCTTTGTTGAACGGTTGTGCTTGTAGGGAAATTAAGCATTGATTGTTGGGTCTATTGTATACTTTTGTGGTTTGTAGCTGTATTTGTGGGCTGTTGGTGTGTATTAAGTTATTATAATTAAGTCAAGACAGAGTTATTGTAGTTATTGTAATATATATCTATGTGTCGGTCGGCGGCGGCGGGGTGGGGGGAAATGGGGGGGGGAGGGTAGTTGCAGAAGGGGTACCCACTATATTCACTGCACGCCACTGTATGCGTGTATGTATATACAGCTCTGGAAAAAAATTAAGAGATCACTTCAGTTTCTGAATCAGTTTCTTTAATATTGCTATTTATAGGTATATTTTTGAGTAAAATTAAAATTGTAGTTTCATTCTGTAAACTACAGACAACATTTCTCCCAGCATTTATTTGCAGAAAATGAGAAATGTCTAAAATAACAAAAAAGATGCAGAGCTTTCAGACCTTAAATAATGCAAAGAAACAAGTTCATATTCATAAAGTTTTTTCAGTTCAGTTTGGTTTGATGGCTTGTGATCATCCATCTTCCTCTTAATTATATTCCAGGGGGTTCCAATTTGGTCAAATCAATAAAACTCATCAATTTTTGATGGTCTCTTTATAGATAGATAGATAGACAGACAGACTGAGAGAATAATAATAATAATAATAATAATAATAATAATAATAATAATAATAATAATAATAATAATAATAATAATAATAATAGAGCCCCAACCCCTTTTAAATTCTTTACAATAAAAGTATTATACATAATTATATTATAGATATAGGATAGCATTTATTGTTAATATTAGATGCTATTAGACATCATAACATTGATTTAGATGTCAAATATGATACAGTGTTAAAATACTTTTATATATAGATAGATGGATAGATAGATAGACAGACAGAGAGAATAATAATAATAATAATAATAATAATAATAATAATAATAATAATAATAGAGCCCCAACCCCTTTTAAATTACTTTACATGAAAGTTGATTCGGTGTCAGAATTAAATGTAGTTTCAAGGATATTTTTTATTATCAACCTTAAAACTAATTTACTAAAATAACTTTGATTCACTCCTCTCACATTATGTGTGCAGCATGCAGATTAAACACTACATCTAATCAGCTTCTGTGGTTTCTGTTTTACTTCCCAGTCTGCAATAATTACTAACACTAATGTGGAAATGTATTTCCAGGAAAGGCCGCATGAGGGCAGTGTAATGCAGCAGATGGGTCAGTGTTCAGCTCTCCAACAGCTCCTCCAGCAGAGACAAGACAAGACAAGACAAGACAAGGAGTAAAGTCCTGAGAGGCTTCTGTAGATCCTCCACCAGACAGCAGATCCTCCACATTGTCCAATAACAGTGAGAAATAAAAAAGCATATACTGATACTAATTATTTCATTACCTCTCAACATTACCTTTAAATACATATTATAATACATATAATTTTAATTATTATATCCAGATTTTATCTGAGCTCATATCCGGCTCCACTTTTAAAAAGAGAACACTCAGCATGAAATATCAGACGAGTGACCAATCAGAATGCTGCCACCCACCAGTTTAGCATAATGAACTTAAACACAAACACTGAATTAGTGACAAATATTCATGACTGGAAAGTAAAATTAGTATGAAATAAAATTATTATACATAATTATATATTATAGATATAGAATAGCATTTATTTACTTGATATTAGATGCTATTATACATCATAACATTGCTTAAGATATCAAAAATGATACAGTGTTAAAAATAAATATATAAATAAATAAATAAATAAATACTGATATTACTTGTGTCTCAGCATACTTCTTAGATTAAATTGCAGCATAAATTAATCAAGTGAATCATCATTCAGATAGATAGATAGATAGATAGATAGATAGATAGATAGATAGATAGATAGATAGATAGATAGATAGATAGATAGATAGATAGATAGATAGATAGATAGACAGATATATAGATAGATAGATAGATAGATAGATAGATAGATAGTTCAGAACTCTACTCTCTCTTTTTGTTAAATGAATGTGGAAGTGAATGGCCTTGTATCTGAATGTCCTTGTGCTGCATTCAGCTCATCTGAAATGACTGTCATTCTGAGTTTCTCACAGAAAATCTGCCCAATAGCGTCTCTAATAAATAATATCTCCATTTCCCTCTCTGTGTCTGATTCTGACTGTTCCAGCATTGTGTTCACAGTTATTAGTGAGAAGGTTGTGGCTGTGGTTTATAACACTGCAGCCAGAGCAGACCAGAGGTGTGAAAGGGAGGCAGGAACACTGAAATCAGACAGTTAATCTAGTTAATTACAGTGTGAATTAATATTAATTATAAATATAACGGCACATAAAAACTTGTTAAGCATTGCTGTATATATTTGTATATAACTTTGCTAAGGTTTTCCTAACTCTCCTTTTATCTTTGAAGTCAGTTTAACTCCGAAACCTCCGAAAAAAAATCACATAGTTTTTGTGCTTTATATTTATTATACAGCACCAGTCAAAAGTTTGAAACACTTTCTTTTTTAGTGTTTTTCTTTATTTCTTTATTTAATTTATTTTCTACATTGCAGATTAATATTAAAGACATAAAACAGTTAAGGGACACATATAAAATTAAGTAGTAAACAGTAAAAAAGTCAAAAATCCCCTGATCTAAACCTGATGAACTGAGATGGTGATTTGAGGTGATTTAATTGGGATGAGCTGGAGCTTCACAGCATGAAGGAAAAGCAGCAGCTATTGTTCAGCACCTCCAGGAACTCCTTCCTACAAGACACTGAGAAAACTATTCCAGGTGACTCTCCCTCATGAAGACACTGAGATTAAAATCTCACCAAGAGTGTGCAGATCTGTCCTCAAAGAGAAATGTGATACTTAGAAGAATCTAAAGTATAAAACTGGTGTATTCTGATTATTTAATCCTTTTTTTGACTAAATACTAAATAATTCAGCATGTGTTCCTGTATAGCTTTAATATAGTCTTCAATATCAAATGTACAATGTAAATGATACTGTATTATTGTGATTTATTAGAGGCAACCAACTGAGCATAAAATTAACAGCATAATATATTTGTAATGTTGTGTACACTATTTGTACACTGTAATATGTGTTTGTTGCACATCAATATTATACACACATTTGTATTAGATAATATTATATATGCCATGCAATTTTATAAACTTTAAAATTTATAAATGTCAAAAAATGATGTATTTGTACAATAGTAGAGAATTTATTTCATATAATATTTCTTGTATCTGTTTATATCCACAATGTATAATCTATATTTAGATTATATTAGTTTTCAATGGGTTTGAATGTATTCCTATTATGAACAAAGACTAAAATAGCAGCAAGCACTCTATTAATTATCTGCACAGAATGAGTTTTAAAGTCGGACTGTGTAAATATTTATTCTTGAAGACAGTGCCTTTTTCTGAGGCCTGAAGAGGTCAGGAAAACCCACCCAGCCCGTATATGAGGGTCCATGAGTCTATTGTTTTCATACAATGATGGTGGAAACAAGGCAATTAGGGCTTCAAAACAGGTTTTGACAGTTCTCACATAGAGCTATGTATTTACATTCAGAGCAGCACAAAAGCATCAGCTGGAGCAGATTTATACAGTTTATTTATGACTTCAGATGTGCTTCCGTTTCAGCTGATGATCATCAGCACATATTAAACCTAATTCACTCTTCAGTCTTTCTAAAGGGAATTCCACTAAGCTCATACAGACAGTGCAAATGTTTGGACACCACTCCCCCTCCCTTAAAAAAAAAAATAACAGCATGTATATTTGTGAGTTGCTAATTGGTAACTAAACTATAAACTCTCTAATAAAACTGTTCTAAATATTTAGTATTTATTTTTTTATGAAGTTTCTTAGATACTTATAGATTAAATCTAAAACATTAAAAGCAATGCATTTTATTCCTGATGCTTAAGACACATTTCTATAGCTTAAAACATCTTAATTCAATCATGCCTGATATATAATATAGAAAAATATAAATTTGAGGCTCTCTGATCAATTTTTATTAAATTTAGATTTTTTTATATATTTTTGTGCTGTTTAATGCTTTGCCTTATTTATCATACTTAGGAAATAAAATTAAGAAAAGATTATGTGTGATGTTATATGCTATATGCTTATAGATTGTATAAGAAAACATACATACATACATACATACACACTTATAATCTACATACATTTAATATTTACTTTAGTTTGTTAAATAAGGTAATTAAACAGCACAAAAATAAATATTAAAAATTAAAAAATTAAGAATTGATCAAGGAGGCACACCTATATATTTTTCTATGTTATATATCAAGCATGAATTAATTGTGATGTTTCATGCTGTAGAAATGTGTCTTAAGCATCATGAATAAAACAAATAAAGGAATAATTTTCATGGTATTAAACAATTATGTATTATTTTCTTTTTACAATAATATTTATTAAACTTAAAATTAAAGCATTTTACACTAAAATCACTGAATCACTGACAATGTCTGGAGACTTTTTTTTTTACATCCTAATGATTTAATTATTTAGATTTCTTTTTTATTATTAAAATAATTTAACTCAGAATATTAAAATATTGACTTTTGGTCTATTTTTTTATTTATTGTGTCAAACATAATAATAAAACAATAATAAAATAATAAAGTTCATTGATCTTTAGATGGATCTTATCTCTTCAGATCTATTGTTTGATGCACTCTGATAACACTTCCTCCTCTGTTCTTTAGAGAGGACATTAGCGAGGCTCTGGAGGTCAGAAAGCAGAGCGTTTCAGAGCATTAATGTGTTCCCTGTCCTTCAATTAGAGCCGGGGTTGAGGCGGTGACCCATTCCAGCTCACTGGGCATTCCATCAGTGGCCCATCTCCTGGTGACTCTGCCCAGCACCCGGTCCTGTGGGGCGGTATCCATGGAGCAGCGCTGGCCTGCTGAAAGTTGGGAAACTTCCACAGCCATCTGTCCTAAAACCACCCCCCCATCCTCCTCACCATATCACTCCCCCCTCCAACTCCCCTCACCCCCTCACTTTTCTCCTTCCACGCATCCCTCATTCCCACACGCAGCCTTTGTCAGCAGTTCCTGTGGCTGGGCGAGGCGTGGCGTGCTCTGGGGTCGGGGTGGTGGAGCCGTGGGTGCTTTCAGAGGCACCTGCAGCACAGACAAAGGGCTGAGGGTACCGCCGCACTGAAGACAGATTGATGCTTTGTGCGGTGGAGCAAGAGAGAGAGAGAGAGAGAGAGAGAGATGGGGTGAGAAGGGGTGAGAAGGGGTTAAGTTAACTTATATTGGGTATATCCTGGAATGCACTTTTACTATTCTGTTTGGACAAAAATAAGAGACCACTTAAAAATTATGAGTTTCTTTGATTTGACCAAATTGAAAACTCTGGAACATAATAAAGAGAAAGAAGAATGATCACAAGCCATCAAAAAAAAGCTGAACTGCTTGAATTGAATTTTTGCACCAGGAGTAAAGGCATTAAGTTATCCAAAAGCAGTGTGTAAGACTGGTGGAGGAGAACATGCCAAGATGCATAAAAACTGTGATTGAAAAAACAGGGTTATTCCACCAAATATTGATTTCTGACTTATTTAAACTTCATGAATATGAACTAAAAAGTTCTAAAAGCTCTGCATCTTTTTTGTTATTTCAGCAATTTCTCATTTTCTGTATTTGGAATTTGGGAGAAATGTTGTCTGTAGTTTATAGAATAAAACAACAATGTTCAATTCACTCAAACATATATCTATAAATAGCAATTGATGATATTGTTGTTGTCGTTTAAACCCTAAAACATCCTCTCAAAAAAAAAAGCAAACCACACATAAAAAAGTAATAGTATAGTACCACTTAAAAATAAGGTTAAAACCAATAATAAGCACTTACAACACATGAATAGAAAGAACAACAGTAACTCTTTTTAACAGATCTAACAAAATAATATAGAAAGTCAGTTTAGTCATTTAATATGTTGTTATAGTTCAAATGAATAAAGTTATTAACAAAAATGTTAATGATGACTGTTAAAAAAGACAAATTAAGATAAGCAAAGATAAGCAGATCTAGTTAGACAGTAACAGTATAAATGAATGTGAAAATCACTATTTGGTACATGACAGGCCACTGTTGCCCTTCCTATTCATGTGTTATATCAGCTTATTAATGGTTAATAACCTAATTAATAACCAATAATAAACTCCTTTATGAACTATTTATAAGCCCTTTATAAATGAGCCTCATTTTAAAGTGGTACCACAATAGTAATAATAATAAAAAAAAAAATCAACATGTGTCGAGTGATTTACAGATCAGAACCACAAAGGTATTCTATTAAAAAACACAGTGACCTATAGTGGGTTGTATTAGCCTAAAATGCCCCTGTCGGTTTGATAGAGTTCAGTTCAACTTTATCTTCTTTTATAAGATAGAGTGTCTCAAACATGCTCCACTAAACAGAAATTAAAGGGTTTATACAAATATATGCCAGTGCTATGATCGTAATATAATGGCAATATGATAATGCATTTGCATAATTCTAATAAAGAGCAGTGAACATTATTTTATTATATTTTAAACATTATTTATCATATTCAGACATTGGCAAAGTGAATAGATAGTTAAATAAATGCCCTGATTGCAGTTCATACATGTGAAATTGGCGAAATTGGCAAAAATGATTTTATGAAATGAGATTATGTCCAAATGGAAAGTTAGTATTGTTATTATTGTGATAAATTTAAACTTAACCTAAAAGAACAATTTTATTTAAACTTTTATTTAATAATTAACCCACTCATCATAATGACTGGCCCAAAAGGAGCAGTCCAAAATCATATGGAATAAAATAATAATTACAACCTCATCTTTAACTTACTTTACTATTCTGTCATTGTTATTGTTTCAGGGATTGAGGCTCCCTTCATTAATCTTCCTTCATTAATCTTAAATTCACCATAATCTGAACAATTTGGCTCTAAGCAAACGTTCTTATTCGTTTAAACTTCTGTTCTTCTTCTTCAGCAGTTCTTTACTATAAAATGAAGCACTAGAAGTTCTGCCGACTACGCCAAAATACGCAAAAAACATTCTGTGATAATTACAAGATGAGAGAGTGGTGAGTGGAATTTGTCGAATTAGCTGGGAAGAGTGAGAAGTGAGTGAGTGAGGATGAGAAGAAGAAGGAGAAGGATAAAGGAGAGAAGGAGAAGGAGGAGTGTGAGGGGGTGTAGTAGTGGTGGTGGTGGTGGGTAGTGGTGGTTGTCACTCCAGTCTGTGTGAGTCCAAGCTTTAGAGGCCTGGAAGAGATGGACAGCTTTTGTGGGATTGCGTCGCCGCACAATAGCAGGGCTTTAATGGGCGGTAAAGCTGGAGCGGGCTTTGGCCGAGGATGGAGGGGAGCTCGGTGGTTAGTTGGGGGTGGTGGAGGGATGGAGGAGGAGGTTTGGGGGGATCCAGGGCCGGGGGCAGGGGCTGTTTTACTGCTCCTCTCTTAGAAGGGACCAATTCATGGGCATTCAGTCCGTGGCTCGTTATTCAGTGAATGCTCGCCCCAGCGCAGGAATGCAGCGGCATCAATTAGAATGGGCCAGCAGATAGCAAGGCGCGAGAGAAAAAGCTTTCTCTTCCCTTTTGCTGGAGGGACAACACAGGCCCACTATAGAAGGTGTCAGAACCACAAAGCCTTTTTTGTGATTCTCTCTCCATTACATTACCAGCGCAATATGTAAGGTGGGGATTCTTTTGATTCAAATTAAGTGGAAAAAACACTAAATCCTATTTTTATTCAGCAGGGATAATGGTGTTATACTCTATAAAGGTCTTTAACTACTTATCGGTGGCTTAAAATCTCCCTGGCTCCCTTTCTCCCTCTCTCTCTCTCTCTCTATCCCTCTCTCTCTCTCTCTCTCTCTCACTCTCACTCTCTCACTCTCTCTCACCCGCCGCCGCCGCCGCCGCATTATATGTATTCAAAAGGCGGAGGGTCAAAGACAGACTGTTAAACAGAGCTGCTTGTAGCATTAACTGCCGCATCACTCTTAATTGTATATCAGTGGGTCAACGGTTTGTTGTGCTGTCCCCCTTTTCTTAAAAAAGAGGGTATGAATTAAAACAGTCTCTTGTAAGCTATTGTCAGCGGTGTGCTCGCTCTGCCACTCGGGGTACTCCGGTCCTTCCCGCACAATGAGTCGCCTCTCTAACTTCCAACATTGCAAAACAAAGCAGCGGAAAGACTAGAGTATACTTTGATGATCAAATGGCGGGGCGACACGTAATTCCATTATTTGTACAACAGGAGAGAGTGCACACAGGGTCTACGTTCAAACTAATTAGGGTCTTATATCTCCTCGCTGATAGGCCTCCGACGCTGCTGAACAGAACTGCAGTTTTCTTCTGTTTTCTTCTGTTTGCTCTGTTTCCTCTGTTTTCTTTTTTTACGCCCGCCCAGTGCAGAAAGCACAGTGAGTTAGATTTACAAGCCATTAACAAACAAACAAACAAACAAACAAACAAACAAGCAAACAAACAAACAAACAAACACAAATGCATATTGATTTTATGTGACACAAAAATTACATTTACATTTATTGCCCACCATTCACTACAGACTAAAATTCCAGAAGTTTCTATGGACTTTAACGCGCAGTTTTCTAACTGCAGTTGGTGCTATTATTATTACTATTATAAATTTAATAATTGCAATTGTGCACTATTGGACATTTGCTCATACACATGTATGAATGGTTAAGCACTATGCACATATGTGTACAAGGGAATTCAGTTTCTGAATCAGTTTCTCTGATTTTGCTATTTATAGGTATATATTTGAGTAAAATTTAGGAAAACATTGTTGTTTTATTCTATAAACCACAGACAACATTTCTCCCAAATTTCAAATAAAAATATATAGTCATTTAGAGCATTTATTTGCAGAAAATGAGAAATGGCTGAAATAACAAAAAAACATACAGAGCTTTCAGACCTCAAATAATGCAAAGAAAACAAGTTCATAAAAGTTAATGTTCCTAAAGTTCAGAAATCAATATTTGGTGGAATAACCCTGTTTTTTAATCACAGTTTTTATACATCTTGACATGTTCTCCTCCACCAGTCTTACACACTGCTTTTCGATAATGTTATGCCACTCCTGGTGCAACAATTCAAGCAGTTCAGCTTGGTTTGATGGCTTGTGATCATCCATCTTCCTCTTGATTATTTCATTTTGGTAAAATATTTTTTTTTTTCCAGAGCTATGAATACTGTATGTATCCATCTACTGCACTGTTCTGTCTGTCTATCTAAAATAGTCCATTCATTTTCATTACCATTATAATATGATTTTATAAGTACAGCTGAATATATTTGGCCTTTATGGATGTATAATTACTTTTTATAATTAAGTAAGTAGTAATAAGTAGTCTGACCAGAGGAGGATGGGTCCTCCCCACTCTCCATATCAGAATCTTGGTTTCTCCCACTGTTTCTTCTTTCACCTGCTCCAAGGGAGTTTATTTTTGCCACTTTTGCTCACTGGGGGTTCTGTGTTTATTGTTTTATGGTCTGATTCTTTGTTCTGCTACCAGATTTCTGTAAATCTGCTTTGTGACAACTTTAGTTGTAAAAATCGCTTTATAAACATTTTTTAATCAGATTCTGATTCAGATTTTGATACAGCTCACTGTATAAACGATTTTGGCACCATGTTCACTACATGCTCTCTCTCTCTCTTTTTCTCAGCATTTATGCATTTATAAAGTGAAGTGAAGTTCACAGATGCTGGTAGCAGGATGAAGTGGAAATACTAGAGTATGCTTTAATGATCAAAAGGCTGGATGACACATGAAATTTCATTATTTGTGCAACAGCAGAGGATACAGGATCTACATTCAAACTCATTATGGCCTTATATCTTCGCTAACGAACAGATTTGGGTTTTCTTCTGTTTTTCTCTTTTTTCCACTCAACATGGAAGCTCAGTGAGTAAGTTTACAAAAAAACAGCTAATTGATTTTATGCTCGATTTTATGACGCAATACGAATTCATACAGAGCGCTGTATAAACCATTTTTGCACCAGGTTCACTACGTGCTCTCTCTCTCTCCCTCTCTCTTTTTTTTCAGCATTTACGCACTTAAAAAGTGAAGTGAAGTTCTGAGATGCCGGTAACAGGAAGAAGTGCAAGCAGGATGTTAAATGTGCTCAATTGCATCATCCATTTCCTCATCCCTCTCCCGGCAGAATGATCCAGCTGGCATATGTGCACAAATGGATTTGAGGATTTTTGTTCTGCGCAGATTTAATGCGAACTAACTAGGAGGAACCTCTCATAGCAAGGTGTTTTGCTTGAATGTGAGCAATTATGCTTCATTTGGAGCTAAATGAGGGGAATTTGCATCCCCTGAAAAGGGAAGCGGTTCCTAAACTGCGCAGAAAGTGCAGTAAATTGGTGCAAACGGAGCAACATGCAGGCATGCATCTCCAGCATAATTGTATAATTGTGGAATGACTTTAAATGCAGCCTTCCAATTAAACTTGCTTCTTCGGCGAGGCAAAGAATCGGCGCTGGGGCGCGATGGAAATCGCAGAATTGCCATATTGTAAAAATTGCCTCCTTCAAGGGGGATCATTTGCACCAAAATGGGATATCTGGAATATGGACAGATGTCTTCACATGGCGAAGGCGAAATGAATTGGAGCGGCGAGGTCGAGATTGGCCTCTGAAGAGAGAGAGAGAACGTGACGGAGAGAAAGAGCGACACAGAGACTTCCTGCCCTGTGTGGCGAAATCGGGACCTCCGGGTGCTGCAGGAATACAGACAGTAGCCTGCAGTCGCTTCAAATAACTTCTATCCTGGATATCTTTAGAAATCAGAGAAGAACTCTCCAAATAGCTGCTGTTAATTTTACTACACAGGAAAGTGTGAATATGAAGAGACTGTGTAGCTGTTAGCACTGACACTGGGGGTATGTCCCCACCATGTTCTGGAGCCCCCAAATCTGTCTCTCTTACTTTCAGAAAGTACAGTCTGAATCCAATTCCGTAAACCATAGAATTATTGCAGGAATTTATCCACAAATCTGCACTCTGGAGATGCATTGCGTCCAAATGTATTTAAGACCTATAGTTAACAAGGGTCCAGTTAGTAGGATGTTGGACTGATTGGCTGTTAAACCAGTAACTGTCATTAGTGGTTTAACAGGCAACAAATAGCTGCTGTTCATTTTACTATGTATAAAATATGAATATGAGCATCTGTTTAGCTGTTAGCACTGACACTGGGGGTATGTCCCCACCACATTCTGGAGCCCCCAAATCTGTCCCTCTTACTTTTAGAAAGTAGAGTCTGATTTCAATATGATAAACCATAGAATTAATGCAAGACTTTATCCACAAATCTGCACTCTGAAGATGCATTGTGTCCAAATTAGTTTAAGACGTATAATTAAAAAGGGTCCAGTTAGTAGGATGCTGAATCAGTTTCTCTGATTTTGCTCTTTATAGATTTATGTTTGAGTAAAATGAACATTGTTGTTTTATTCTATAAACTGCAAACAAAATTCCTTTCAAATTCCAAATAAAAATATTGTCATTTACAGCATTTATTTGCAGAACATGAGAAATGGCTGAAATAACAAAAAGAGCAAAAAGAGCAGAGCTTTTATCCCTCAAATAATGCAAAGAAAACAAGTTCATATTCATATAGTTTTAAGAGTTCAGAAATCAATATTTAGCTGCTTTTTAATCACAGTTTTCATGCATCTTGGCATCATGTTCTCCTCCACCAGTCTTACATACTGTTTTTGGATAACTTTATGTCTTTACTCCTATGCAAAAATACAAGCAGTTCAGTTTGGTTTGATGGCTTGTGATCATCCAGCTTCCTCTTGATTATATTCCAGAGGTTTTCAATTTGGTAAAACCCATATTTTTAAGTGAACTCTTATTTTTTATTTTTATTTTTTGACTATAAAGAGACTGTGTAGCTGTTAGCCATAACACTGGGGGTGTTTTGAAACCCTCAAATCTGTCCCTCTTACTTTCAGAAAGTAGAGTCTGATTCCAGTATGATAAACCATAGAATAATTGCAGGAATTTATCAAAAAAAAAAACAGCTCAGCTCTGAATCTGCACTCTGCAGTAACCCTGAGTGAGGAGCAGTTTATCCGAAGTTATTTCAGACCTAGTTAACCTAGAGGGTCCAGGTAGTAGGATGTTGGACTGATTGGCTGTTAAGCCAGTTATTAGTTTTTCTTACTTTCCACTGCTCTCTGTAATAACTGCACTAATAACACAGTGCTGTACTTTTACTCTCAGTACTCCATTTTCATACTGAAGTACAAAAAATGTTGAGTGTGGAGCTTAAAGAACACTTGAATTTCTACTCAAGTCACGTTTTTAATAGAGTACATGTCTGTAAAGGAGCTGGAACCCTTGTAATTCCTGTTAACCATCACAGGCAACACCCCTCATACTTTTGTCCACTCTTCCTGCGCTCCTGCCTGCAGCAGTTTTCTAAATAAATTTACTCCCACATGCAGTATTTCCGTGGTAACTGTGTATAGCAGTTTCTCGTATGCATGTGTCTGGTGATGTAGAAGTGTACAGGGATGTCCAGGGTTCATGCTTCAGCAGTCGTTGCTGTACAATGGGCCGAGTCTGCAAGAACCCAAACAGCCAAGTCTCTGTCTGGATTAAACTCTGCTGCAAACAAAAGGGAGCTCAAGTAAACGGTTCATGAATGCTGATTAATTGATGCCATTTTTCTGCAGTGTGCCATGGAGATTTAGCCCGGATTGGGCGCGATGGGGTGGGGCTGGCAAAGAAGTGGGTCAAGTTTTTTTATGTTCTAAAAATTCCCTTGTATTATATGTATTCCCATTTATGGTTCTATTGGCAGCTGAAATGCCATGTGGATGGAGGTCATCGCATGCCAATGAATTCCTCAATCAAACGGACAAATCTTAATAATCAGACGAACAAATCTGCACACCAATAATAACACTGCTTGTTCTGTGTGAATGGGACGAGAAGCAGTGTGTCCAAATTGGTTTCTGGACTAGTAAACGAGGGTCTGGTTAGAAGTGTTTATTAAAGTTATTATTTAATGTGGCATTTAGTGGAAAAAAACAAGTAAACAAGTCTGATTGTAACTGTTATTGGTGGTGTAATTGATCACAGATAATCAGTGATCCGCACTGATAGACCACACCCGCAGGGGTTCAGGATGCATGCTAAACTGCAGAGTTATTGTAGGAAATTATTGTAAAATCCAAAATCTTCAAAATCTGTTCTCCACTATATTACAGCTGTTACTTCTTAAATGAGACGAGGAGCAGTGCGTTCAAATTGGTTTCTGCACTAGTTATCAAGGGTCCAGTTAGTAGGATTGGTTATAAAATTGTAAAAACAATATCATACAATATATGAACATGACCTTAATAATTTTGCAGACCCACTAACATAAATGAGCTGTTATGTAAACTGTTGAAATCATTGTTTTATTCTTTACAAATAAAAAAGTTTTTACAAAACATATTTTAATTCCAATGTCTCAATATTATTAATAGTTAAAAATTTATATTTTTACAAGGGTGTAACTGTATTATAAGTCTGTTATATTATCATTATTTCAGAGCATAATATGCCTTTAAAATGACAATAATATCATTTATCGCAATAATTTCTGGACAATTAGTGGTGCAATGCCTAATTGCTCTGCAATGACACTTGTCTCTTAAATGGGAAAATGAGCAGTCCATCCAAAGTGGGTTTGGAGTAGTTAACAAGTGTTGAGTTAAGTAGGATTGTTAAATGAGTTATTAGATATGGTAAGAAGTAGTAAACTCAAGTTTGATTGCTATATTAACTGTCTACCGCAGTACAATTTGCCCTGGAAAATACAGAATTTTCATTAAAATACTTTTAAAAACCCAAAAGCCCAAAATCTGCTCTTCGCAATATCACAGCCAGTTCTTCTTGAATGGAACGAGGAGCAGTGCGTCCAAATTGGTTTCTGCACTAATTAACAAGGGTCCAGTTAGTAGGATTGGTTATGAAGTTGTAAAAATAATATCATATAATATATGGACATGACCTTAATAATTATGCTGACCCATTAACATACTTAAGCTGGTATGTCAGTTGTTTAAATCTTGGTTTTATTTTTTTATTAGAGAAATAAAAAATATATATAAAATTTCTGGACAGTTAATGGTGGTATGCCTAATTTCTCTGCAATAACACTGCCTCGTCTCCTTGAATGGAATGAGGAGCAGTGCGTCTAAATTGGGTTCTGGAGTAATTATTGAGGGTTGAGTTAGTAGGATTGTTACGTTAAATTGTTATTAAATAAGGCAGAAAGTAGTAAACTCAAGTCTGATTATTATATTAACTGTCTACCACAGTTCGATCTGCACTGTAAAATACTATGTTTCTGCACTAGTTAATGGGTCCAGCTGGTAGGATTGTTTATAAAGCTGTAAAAACAGTATCAAACCATATATGGACATGACCTCAGTAATTAAGCTGTTATGTCAACTGTTTAAATCTGTGTATTATTTTTTTTACTAAAGATATTTATAAAAGTTATTATTTCAGGGCATAATATGGCACTAAAATGACAATAATGATAATGGTGATATGCCTAATTTGTTATTAGTGATGTAATGGGTCACATTTCAGGATACACAACAAACCATAGAAATCTTATAGCTTCAAATCTACAAAAACACTGCCTTTATCTGCTTGAATGGGACAAGGATCAGTCCATCCAAAGTAGGTTTTGGAGTAGATAACGAGCATCCAGGTAGTAGGGTCATAAAATTAAAGAGTTTAAAGAATTATGAAAAATGGTAAAAAGTAGTAAACTCAAGTTTAATTGTTATATAAACTGTGTACTGTACAGAATTCTCATCGAATTTGCTTTAAAAAACCCAAAAGCACAAAATCGGCTCTTTGCAATTACTCTGCCTCGTCTCTTTAAATGGGACGAGGAGCAGTGCGTCCAAATTGGGTTCTGAAGTATTTAATGAGGGTCGAGTTAGTAGGGTTGTTAAAGGTATTATTAAATATGATAAAAAGTAGTAAATTCAAGTTTGATTGTTATATAAACTGTTTATTATACAGCATTCACATAGAATTTGCCAACTGTTCGTCAACTGTTTAAATCATTGTTTTATTTTTTTACAAAAAATCATATTTTAATTCCAATTTCAATATTTTAATTCCAATCCACAGATTTTTACATGGGTGCAATTGTATTATTATTATGTTATATTATCATTATTTCAGAGCATAATATGGACAATTAATGGTGATATGCCTAATTGGTTATTAGTGGTGTAATGAATCACATTTCAGGATGCATAACAAACTATAGAAATTTTATAGCTCCAAATCTGCCCTCTGCAATAACTCTGCCTTGTCTCCTTAAATCAGACAATGAGCAGAGTCCTTCCAAACTGGGTTTTGGAGTAGTTAATGAGGGTCCAGTTCACATTGTTGTTAAAGAAGTTATTAGATAAAATGGTAAAAAGTAGTGAACCCAAGTTTCATTGTTTTATAAACTGTTTATTATACAGAATTTTAATGAATTTGCTTTTAAAAAAACGAAAAGTTCAAAATCTGCTCTTCTCAATAACACAGCCGGTTCTTCTTGAATGGGACGAGGAGCACTGCGTCCAGATTGGTTCCTGGACTAGTTAACGAGGGTCCGGTTAGTAGGGTTCCCACGCTGGGGGTAGGTGCGCACAGGTGTCCAGGGACAACGTGAGGGTGGCCCGGGCCCTGAGGGGCGAAGCGCTGGCCCGTAGCCCGCCTCAATGCAGGGCTCCGAGGGGCCGGCTCAATAGGGCCGGGTTCCACTTGATGGCGAGAGAAAGGGCCGTTTCAGCCACTGCCCAGCAGGAAGGATCTGCTTGTGGAAGACCTCTTTCACCAGCTTCTGTTTGTCTGAAGGCTGTCACAGCAGATGAGTACTCAGCAAACAGCGTGAACAAGGATTTGAACCAGAAAACCAACAGAGCCTTGACAATATTGTGATTGGGGCTTGTCTCCCTAGAGGGGGCTGAATGGCCAATCGAGAGCAGGAACGAGTGCGCATTCAGAGCGGGACGCGGATTCTTCACGGCCGCTTTTCAGGACGGGGCGAGAAATCATGGCAGGAACACAGAGGCCTGTGTTTGTGACGGGCAGAGTCAAAATCCCACAACATGTCTGATCCTCAGAGAATGGGATTTAACTCAGACGCTCTTCCGTGTCCCGAAAAGACGCATTCACCGCCATGGGATAACCATATGATCAGGTCCGACAAAAGACTGCTAGAAATGTATTTTATTAAGCTGTAAAGCAAACTCTTTCTGACAAAGCTAATTAATGAGCTTATTTCAACTCATGTTATATATTTAAATATATAACATTTAAACGTTTACAAATCAAATGTTCAATAAAATGATAAAGACTGTTGATAAAATAATGAAAATAATGAAAATCCAGGATCTGCATTGACATCTAACAGTCAGACTAGAGGCATTTGAACACATCCCTACAAACACTATGCAGCAAATGACGCCAAACCAACATGAATACAACAAATAGAACTATTACACAAACCAAATATTAAATAAAAAATAAGATAAAAATTGAAGATAAAATAACGTCAATCCAGATATTTGTTGCAGGACCTGTAAAATACTTGATACATAACCATATCCACAACATACATCATTAAAAAAATGGTGAAAACTTTTTTAAAACTTAAGGCAGAAAGTAGTAACTCAAGTCTGATTATTATATTAACTGTCTACCACAGTTCGATCTGCACTGTAAAATACTATGTTTCTGCACTAGTTAACGGGTCCAGCTGGTAGGATTGTTTATAAAGCTGTAAAAACAATATCAAACCATATATGGACATGACCCCAGTAATTAAGCTGTTATGTCAACTGTTTAAATCTGTGTATTATTTTTTTACTAAAGATATTTATAAAAGTTATTATTTCACCATTATTAAAAATGGTGAAAACTTTTTTAAAACGTAAGGCTTACAGCTAATGAAAACCCAAAAATCAGTATCTCAAAAAAATTTAATATTATATAATACAGTTGATTCTCTGCTGCACTGCACTGGCTTGGAGAGACATGTCATCTGCTGGTCAGTGCAGCGTTTTCCCACAAAATATTTTATCCTGACAACTTTTATGGAGATGTGGATTTCATTTTCAAGCAGGACTTGGCACACTGCCCACACTGCCAAAAGCTACCTATTGGTCTTATTCTATAATATCTATAATTTTCTGATACACTGATTTTTGCGTGTTTATTGGCTGTAAGCCATATTCATCAACAATGAAAGAAATAAACTCTTAAAATAGATCACTCTGTGTGTATTAAATCTATATAATATATGAGCTTCACATTTTGAACTGAATTACTGTAATAATTTGCTGTGCTTTTGCAGGTCTGCACTGGAATTTTCACTCCCAGTCATTCAATCAGAGTGTTGGGCAGCTTAGTCTCACTCACTGCTTTTCCCATAATGCAGTGAGCACACTGGGAATACGCTAAGTCCAGCAGCCATGACCTTTCTGCAGCCAGGGCTGCCCTGACACCTTAATCTCCTGAGAACAGACCCGGCGCTGACCGTGCAGGACCAGTTAGCTCTCACACCTGCAGCCTTCTCATCTGGCGGCGGTCCAGCCGGGTCAGAATTACGCAGAGCCGGCTCCTTGTTATTACGAGCAGTTTAAGGGTCCTGTTGTGTAAAGAGGTTAGATTGAGGGTTAGGGTTTCCCTCAATAATGCCTCGCTATAAGCTGGTCAAAGCCGTATCAGATTTCCTCCCAGTGATTTTCCTGTGCCGGGGGAATGACGCATAGCTCAAGAGGATTATTTTAAGACATGGCGGAATCTGTACCTGTGTTCTGTACCAGGAATACAACACAGAAAAATGTCCTGGGAGGATTGCTCCACGTCCCTCAGCTGTTGCTCCTAAAACACAGAGGAAATCGAATCCCAAACAGGTACAGGTCTCTCATGAAATCAGCTGAGTGTTCAGAAACATTTTACTGCCATTTTAAATGAACCATTAAAGGTGTAAGAATACATGTGTTCTTTATGAACCATCACAATACAGGAGTCACAGCTCGGTTTGGACATGAGAATCGCATGGAGAATACACGGTACAGTAATTAATAATGTGGAAACAAAGTTCACAGGCAAATTGCTATTAGCAAATTGCTAAGCTTGCTATGCTAATGGTAGCTCAAGCTACAGTAAGTAAATAGATAGATAGATAGATAGATAGATAGATAGATAGATAGATAGATAGATAGATAGATAGATAGATAGATAGATAGATAGATAGATAGATAGATTACTGTGTGATTACTGGATTTTTTGCTTGTTTTTTTTTTTTTTCAACTTTTGCCTGATTTTTGACCTCGTCTCTGCCTAATCCCTATGTGTTTGTTTTTGCTTTGTGTGTTTTTGACCTGGCCTGGCTTTTTGACCACTCTTTTGGATTACCTTTCGAATATTAAACTTGTTTTTCGCTTGTTTTGTCCTGAGAACGTGACAGATACATTGGAAAAAAAATCCTCTTTACAATTATACGGATATCACTATAAATGTACAATAGAAAGTGTAAAAACAATATGCATTGAATTAAACAGATAAGAAGGTGCAATGATGAGTAAAACAATGTGCGAGAAAGGCAGATATCAGCAGATAATGAGAATAATGGTATACAGGGAATAGCCCTATTCGAGTAATGTTTTAATTCATGTTATAAAGAACTACTCAACTCAAAACTTTAAGGAATGAAGGTCAGTTAATCTGGAAAATTTCAAGAACTTTAAAAGTATCCTCAAGTCTTCGAAAAAAGACCATTAAAAATGATGGAAATGATGAAACTGGCTCTCATCAGGACCGCCCCAAGAAAGTTTAACCAAAACAGTGTGGATTCCAGTTTTACTGCCTCTGTAACATAAAATGTTTAACTCCAGAATCCTCCCGAAATCTAAACACCAGTTTTCTAAACTTCATACTGAAGTAGAATATCAGTTTTACAGTTTTAAAGATGGTGGGATCTGTACATGTGGCTCGTAACTGTAATACAAGAAAAAAAAAAAAACAGTCCTGGGAGGATTTCTCCACGTCCCTCAGCTGTTGCAGACAAAAACACAGAGGAGGCCGAATCCCAAACAGGAAGGGGTCACTCATGAAATCAGCTGATTGTCCGCAGCCATTTTGCTGCCCTTTTTTAATCAACTATGCATTTATGGAGCTATTTATCTGCGTGATGGCCGGGCAGCGCGGGTGACAAAGAGCAGTGCTGTGTGGCGGAGGAGTTTGTGGTAACTTTGAAGGCTGCTGAAGAGAGCGGATTGTGATGGAATGGGCAGGGAAGGACTGTGACTCCTCCATTGAAAGTGGAGGGGCACGCTGAATTAGGTTGATTTGCCTGTGAATGGGGCCTTTCCATTATTCTTGTTAGGAAGCTGTCACATCCAATAGAGAAAGTGAAAGCCTCCTTTTATCAACCTTTTTTCCAAGTGAAACAGAACAGGCAATCAATAACTGAATTCAGACTCGGGGGAAAGTCAAGCAGAATGATATGGAGGCGTTAGAAAAGCCGCATTTGTCAAATCGCTAATGGAGAAAAAAAAGCTAATAACTGATGTCATTTGGGCTCCAATCTGATGGCTGGATTAACGGGGGGTTAAAAATAAAACACGGTGCTGCAAAAACTTTATGAAATCATAAGAAAATGCAGCATCTGCCCACCAAATTTCGAATTGTTTAATATCGCAAGAGCTTTGAGTAAGAATGCCTTAAGAAAAAATATTGAGTTTTATTATTAAAACACTGCAGCTCTGTTATTTCATATTAAATATGTAATCTTTTTATTTATAATAAAAATGACTGAATACTGCTTCATTTGTCTTGCATCTGAAAGTATATGCAATGTTTATGTTATTTAATTAATTCAGGCATAAAACAATATTGCAAAAATACAAAAATACAAAAAAACAATATGCACACCAATACAAACTGAAATTTATTATTATGTTTTAAAATTGGATCAACTGCTACACACACCAATTTTTATATAGTATAATATACAGCTATGGACAAAAATAAGAGGCCACTTATAAATTATGAGTTTCTTTAATTTTACCAAATTAAAAATCTCTGGAATATAATCAAGAGGAACCAAACTGAACTGCTTGAATTTTTGCACCAGGAGTAAAGTAGCATAAAGTTATCCAAAAGCAGTGTGTAAGACTGGTGGAGGAGAACATGATGCCAAGATGCATGAAAACTGTGATTAAAAACCAGGGTTATTCCACCAAATATTGATTTCTGAACTCTTAAAACTTCTCAAAACCATGAATATGAACTTGTTTTCTTTGCATTATTTGAGGTCTGAAAGCTCTGTACCTTTTTTGTTATTTCAGCCATTTCTCATTTTCTGCAAATAAATGCTCTAAATGACAATATTTTTATTTGGAATTTGGGAGAAATGTTGTCTGTAGTTCAAATAAAATAAAACAACAATGTTTTACTCAATTTTACTCAAACATATACATATAAATAGCAAAATCAGAGGAACTGATTCAGAAAATGAAGTGCTCTCTTATTTTTTTCCAGAGCTTTGGTCAGCTTCCTGTATTATGTTACTATATTCACTTAAACGTTGCCCAGATCCAGTATTTAAACAGGATAAATAGGGGGCTCACGATTGGATGAAAATGATACAGATTAGACATGAACCTTTTGTTCCTTGTTGCTGCAGAGAAGTAATAAGAGAGGTGTTCACTGACTCAGAAACTTTATAATAATGGAAGAATGAGAATTAAATGATGCAACGAAGTCATGAAGCGAACAGTGGACATTCTATTCCAGCTTTATTCTCGATTCACTTCACTTTAAACCTAATGCTAATGTTAATCTTAATGGTAGTGTTAATGGTAATACCTGCTGTTAAAATAATAAAGGCACACACAATTCATCATCAGAACATGAGTGTAATTCTGAATAATGAAATTCTGGTAATGTAAGTGTGCTATGCTATAATGTGTTCTACACTATATAGAGTAAGATGTGATCTATTTGTTTTTTAGGGTCAGTTTTGCAGAGAAGGACTAAGATTAGTTTAGCATTACTAAGAACTATGACTGAAAATTGGGTTCATGACTAGATTTTAACCTAATAGTTTGGCATGTAACTAGTTAAAAATGATACAAAACTATTTTTAAATATATTTATGTGTTATAATTAAAGACAATCATTCAGAAATATAATATTATGGCAATTTATTTACATTATTTAGATTTTTTAAGTGAAAAAATAACCCATCTGTTTAAACAAGGGTCTCGTGCCTCTGCCGGCCAAAGAATTCCAATATATCTAAAACATTCATCAACTAATTTTCACATACTGCTGCTTCCAATGTTTTTCCGCTGGATGGAGAAAATGAATCGCATCATTTAGCCTCATCAATCACCGGAGTAATTGATGCCTTAATTGATGGCAGGGTTATACAGTTAATTGAGCACCTTCATTGTGGACTGTCATTGTTCAAGCTTTTCAGATATACTGCCCAGCAACCGGCCAGGGAGCCAAAGCTGCTGGACAAAGGCTTTAAACCAATAAACGGGTTTAAATTTCACAAATATATACATATATGTGTGTAATTTTTGTTTTATAGTTTTTGAAAGGAGATTTTGTTTCTCTGTTTGTTTGTTTGTTTGTTTGTTTATTTTTTTGGGAGATGTGAGAAAAATTCAAAAGCAAATATCATCAAAGAGATATTCAAAGAAAGATCAAAGAGAATTAGAAGCAGGAGAGAAAGTAATACATTTCTTTTTGGAATTCTGAGGAATTTTAGAATATAAAAGACGTAATATTAGTAGCGCAACATGAAAGGATTTTAGAATTACCATTGTAGAATAGAATTAACATTTTCTTTAAGGAGTTTTTTTCTCAGCTTTTGGGCTGAATCTCGTCAGCTCTTGTCTTGTCGTGTGACGGCTTGTCTCTGTGGTGGCAGAGTGATGGGCGGCTATGACTGATGTAATTGTCACACATCCGTCTTGCCTGCGCTGGCTTCAGATTAAAGCGGGGGTTGGGGGGGAGGTTGGTGGGGTTTGGAGGGGGTGGGGGGAGGCACATGAATATCGGTGAGCTAATGAATAGCCCAGAACAGGCTTGCACTTTTCTATTCACTTCACTTTTTTCATTTACTTCCCTCGTTTACTTTCCCCGTTAGAGCCACACTCCTGCACACAGCACGTTTCTGGAGTAGGATAATCTGGAGTTAGAGAAAAATAAATGAAAGAAAAATAAGATTTTTATAAAGAAAAAAGTTAATTCTCTAATTTCTATATTTGAGTTCAGCGGTACTCTTTGTCAGTGTAGTGTTTCACTTAAAACTCTAGCCTGTTTTGGTTTGTTTTTTTTCTCAGGTTTTTGTCAGTTACTCTATAAAGTCTTATAACACAGTAATTATATCAGAGAGCCACATGCCATGAGCTCCTTTATTCCAGAAGACATACGGCTGCTTAAAAATATAATCATTTGAAATGTAAAAAGTAGCAGAGTTGTTATATTTTCCTGAAACTATCCACGTTTTTGTCAAAATTTTACTTATTTTTGAATGTACACACTTATATACTTAAATATATTCACATTCACAGATATCTTTTTAAAAATGGTTAGACTAGAGTGTATAGGAGGTGAAAACATAAAAATATTGATGATAGTTCATTACATGGCTTATTACTTTGACAAAATACATGGAGAGCATCAGGCGGACCTATTTTTCATGATAATCAAACATATAGATTGTTAAAAAAACAGTCAGAGCAGCCTATGCCTTTGAGTATTTTGGACCAGGGCCAATATGGCCAATATTCCAATTATTAACAAAACTAATTTACTGTACTAGATATTTTTTTAGCTGCTTATAATAACAACAAATATTATAATAAAGAGTTATTCCAAAAATAAATGAGAAAAAAAAACACTTTTATTTAGGACAAACAATAAAAACTATATACAAGTGTGTGTGCACCATACATAGCTTTAGTTTGAGAACAGGTAGTTTCACACTTTTTCCATGGACACTATTGGGTCATTCACTTTGTTTGGGAATAGTTCACCCCATCCTAAACATCATAAAGAATTGACCTGAGCTCGGGTACTAATAATTGTACTGTTAAAAGTGGTTAGTTCTCAGCAATCGGAGTGCAAAAGAGGCTTGAGCAGATTCCCATATTATAATCAGCAACCAGAGTTTTAGCACAAGTGGTTTGGGCTGATTTCTATATTATAGTTGGCAACCAGGATGTAGGCATGAAGATGCAGATTGGGCCAATTTCCATATAATATATTTATCAACTAGAGTGTTGGCACATGTGTCTCAAGCTGATTGACATATTATACTCAACATCCGGGGTATTGGCAAAAGAGGTGTGGACTGATCCCTATATATTGTACTAGGCAACTAGGGTATTGGCACAAGTAGCTCAAGCTGATTGACATATTATACTCGGCAACCGAGGTGTTGCTACATGCAGCACTAGACCCGGATGTGAGTGAAGCAGTTGAGCCATAATCAAGCCTAGATCCAAACCAGAGCCTGAGGATACCCAGAGTAATTTCTGCTTTAATCTGGGATGAATTGAGTAAATAATACCTACACTGAACATCTGAGACACACATGAAAGAAGGACTTTCTTAGCACATTACACAAAAAAGAACAACTATATTTCTATTGGCTTCTGAAATCAATTATTTGCATAATGGGAGTAGCTTTATAAAGGGAAATGGATGAGTTAGCAGCTCATATGTGGAGCATCTTTTGCTGGAGTGGAGAAACAGTAAACAGCTGGTCTGAAGTTCATGCTCAGGTTGAGGAGGTGAAAAAAGGCCAGGCGGTTTGCTTTTGCTGTTTTTGTAGCTATAGCTGCACAGCTGCACCAAGAGATGCAGTGTGGGTACGAGAGAAAAGCACATAGCGCTAATGCTAATGCTAATGCGTAAAAGCAAAAAGACACATGAATTCAGATTTGACGGTTCACAATCATGTCGCATGTCCATGGATTGGATACTGCGACATGAATGGATATCTGATTTGAATCACTTCAGCCTCATAATGTGAACGTAATCTAAATAAACTTTTAAGCATTTTTTTATTTTATTATCTCTGTTTAGGAGTTAATTTTAAAAGTTATAAAATCTATTTGATGATCACACATATTAACTTATCAAAACTTATGAGTTTATTCCAGAAAGCGTTTTTTTTTTTTTTTTTTTTTGATTTGCAGGACCTCATCCAGATCCAGATGGGCTGGCAGAACATCTTTACATCTTTACATTTTAACCAAACCAGCTCCAAACCAAGCACCTCTTCTTTTTTTTTTAACTCTGTGGGCATCAGCAGCATCAGCAGCAGCAGGATTTGGGTGCAGTCCTAAAGGGGGGTTCCTGGTGAGCTTTCAGAAAGTCCAATCCCAGCGTTGGGCCCTGTGTTGGTGCTGGTGCTGGTGGTGGTGCTGCTGCGGGGCAGTGTGCTTAATTGGGTTACAGAATACTTTAATTACCTCACTTTCCCACATTCCTCACTCCTCGCTCAGACACAAAGGTGGCGCGGTGAGAAAGTGCAGCCCAGGGCCCTGGAGTGCAGCTGCAAGCTAATTATCATCAGCCGCTTCCTGCATCTGTATACAAACAAGCCTGCAGCTGCCACGCCGGCACTGGCAGGGAGGATGCCGGGGAGGGCCGAGATTAGCGGCTGTCTGAGTGGCAGGCTGGGGGCTCACCTGTAGGGAGATACTGAGAGATACTTTCACTTCAGGTCTGTACATTTGAGGCATCTAATCCTGTCACAGTAGATATGTTATGGATATATCTGCCAAAAAATATGGGCATTAATATTCTTTTTATTGATGACATTTTATAATATATTATACAGTACTGTGCAAAAGTTTTAGGCACCAAAGCAAATTGCACTAATCCATTTATCTCAGCAATATGAAAGTTTTGCCTGAAAAAAGCACCAGACATGTTTTAATCGGATGCAAATAAACCTACATACAGTAAAACGTAACAAGGAATTCTCATTTTTTAAATAAGTATGAAGAACAAAGTATAGAGATTCCAGATTTCTCCTGGATGCTCCTCAGCCAGCATGTGTATATTATATTCAGTTCCATCAGCAGCTCACCTGATTTACCACATTTACCAATGTACCAAACCAGGTGTTGATTAATATGATGAGAACTAGAAACAACTGTAATGTTAGTGTTTTATTGAGCTAATAAACTTAATAAGTTAATAACTTAAAAAGCTAATAAGCTTTTTTTTTTAACTGAAAGTCCCACAGGTGTGGTAAAACATTTGCACAATACCATATATTCCAAATGTAATATTGGAATTTTCTTGATAAGTTTAATAAGTTTATTACTCTTTATAACTGTGTAATGACTACAGCATATAATGCATTACTCTGGAATTATATACTGTAATTCATCTTAATATTAGTGGTATAAAATGTACTTTAAGTCCAAACTAAAAACAACAGATATCCAGACAGACCTCGAGGCATCAAAGAACATCAGGTTCCTTAATTAAATTTCTCATGAAATCACGTTAGAACATTTGAGAAAAACACTGGGATACACAGTGACACACTGCACAGATGAGTTTCATTAAATGAATGTCAATCAGTTACCCAGTAATTCGATCATATCATATCGTTCTTTAGGTTGGAGGTATTTACGTGGTTTAGGGAAAGGAATTTTGTGGAGAGATCCTCATGTTGCTCTACTGGGAGACAGAAGGCCTCAGGCTGGAGATAACAGGCCTATAAATGAACAGAAACATGCAGCATATTTATATTGTAGTGGTATAGTTATATGTTATATCCATGTGGAATTATATCATTTTATAGTATAAAAAATTCATAGAATTAGAATAAATGCTAATTATTAAGCTTACACTTTAGTTCCACCAGAAGCCCCATTATTATGACTATTCTATATATGCTAATTGCATTAGTAAATTGCTTCACGTAAGAAAATCTATAGTTTGTTCATGTATAGTTTTACTTTGAGGATATAAGTATATAAATGTTTTATGTTCAGCATATATTTACATATTTGGTAGACATATTTAAGCCATAAAACATATGCCATAAGTCATATATTTTATATTATTTATAAGAATAATAAATAAAATTATACTTTTTTAATTGCTAAAGGTGGACCAACTCCATGAAAATCCTGGTGGATTTTAGAATATTATGTCATAAAAGAACCTGCAGG
Organism: Astyanax mexicanus; assembly: GCF_023375975.1. Taxonomy (NCBI): domain Eukaryota; kingdom Metazoa; phylum Chordata; class Actinopteri; order Characiformes; family Acestrorhamphidae; genus Astyanax; species Astyanax mexicanus. Next base: position 47,851,322 of record NC_064417.1, read on the forward strand.
TGTCCTAATACTTTTGTCCACACAGTGTCTGTGCATATATGGCAAATATATATTAGCTTTCTGTGTGGAAAAACTGTAAAAAAGTTTTGTACAATAGAAATGGGATGACAAACTCTCTATTAATATAATCTATTGCAGAATAAGCATCAGATAAGCAGTTGTCTATAATATTGTACAATATATGTCTACAATACTGCATTATTGGTTTTACTACTATGATATACTATGTTTTGTATTATTTTTGTATGTACAATAGGGTCTAGAAATAATATTACTAAATTTTAGCATTTAATACATAATAAAAGTTTCAAACATTCAGTAGAAATAAAAAATATGTAAATATGTATCTGTTTTTTTGTTTAATTCCTAAACAACAGCAATTTACCCTGACTAATAATGATAATACTAATAATACTATAACACAAAAAGTTCCACAAGAAGTGAAGTGCAAAATATTTATTTCATGCATATAAATTGCAAATATAAGCAACTTTACAAATAAGAATATCACTATTATAACAATACAATTTTTTCAATTCTGTCCAAAATATGATAATATTATTGTGCACAATTTGATACAAAACACTCCTAATGTACATTTTACTGTATATTATACAGGCAAAAACACTGAAAACAAAACATATATAGGGAAATATAGCCTGATTTCAGGCCATAAAGATAGACACACATACAGACAGATAGACAGATAGTCAGACAGACAGACAGAGTGACAGCCCAAGCAGTGCTTGTGCCCAGGCATCAGGCCATTGAAGCGGTGTGGGAAAGGGCAGGATGGCTGAGGAACAGAGTGGGAGATGGGGTGAGCGGGAGAGGGAGAGGGCGAGGGAGGTGTGAAGAATGGTGTTTGTGATCACTGGTGTGTGTGTGTGTGTGTGTGTGTGTGTGAGGATGTGAGGGATGTGAGGGGTGTGAGAGGGGGGGGTCCTGCCCCAGGAGTCAGTGCTCAGGCCCACAGTGGCTCAGCAGGACACCCGGCTGTGCTCCCAGGACACCCCGTTGCCGAGGCCGCGCCCTGGAATGCAGCGGAGCACACAATGGCCGAGCGGGGCTGAGAAGACCCTCCGTCCTGATAACCACATTAAGAGCCCACCAACATCTGCTGAGGCGCAGGAGAAAGCCCCTATCTCTGGGCTTTAACCCCCCAACAGCACTAATCATTAACCCCACACCCTCGCAGAGAGGCAAACAACAGCATCTTATTTGTCAGCCGTCCCGCAGGGGGATTGTGGGAGCTAATATTTTACAGCAAACAGCGTGAGAAGTGTGGTGGCGCTGGCGGAGGTGATTATGTTCGGAGTGAGATGCGGGATTATACATGCATCTATCCACCGCTGAGCGCTGATCTACTGCTTTACTCTGACTGGATTCACACCATTCACCAAAACGCCAAACGCCTGATTTCCAGACTAGACCCATTTTTCATGGCTCAAAAGTTGTCCTGGCTGTTGGCTTCCCATCTTAAAAAGTGCTTTTTATATTTAACAGTGCAAAATATATAAAAACATGCAGTATGTTCTGAGATTAACAGATTAATAGACCTGCCGCATAGTGTAGCATGACATATGTCCATTTTTCCAAACCTCATGTCTGTTTACTTCTAATAGCAGGGGTCAGTGCATCTAGACATCTGATTTCCCCCTCTATTTCTGTCATTTATATCATGTGTGTAGTGAAGGCAAAGGGGCAACAAGTGCTAAACACCTCTGGGAACTCCTTGCTTCAAGACTGTTGGAAAACAATTTCAGGTGACCACCTCTTGAAGCTCATTGAGAGAAGGATGCCAAGAGTGTGCAAAGCAGTAATCAGAGCAAAGGGTGGCTATTTTGAAGAAACTAGAATATAATTTATTTTTCAGATATTTCACCTTTTTTTGTTAAGTACATAAAACTCCACATGTGTTCATTCATAGTTTTGATGCTTCAGTGAGTTTACATGCTTCATGTAAATAGTCATGAAAATAAAGAAAACACATTGAAAAAGAGAAGGCCTGTACTGTATATGGTGTATATATGTATATATTTTTATTGAAATATATAATTCTATTATTCCTAAGAATCGACAGCAAGTTTGACTTATTAAAGCTACTGCTTCATTACTCCACATAGATGTGCTAATCTAGTAAATAGGGTTAATAAACCTGTGGTGAAGAATATTGGTTAAATTCAGTGCAATTGACACCAATAAAAATGGAATAATTCCTGGTATTTGATTACTAAGCACTATTTTATCCTCTTTAACACAGATGCTGTGAAGTACCATAGAGAACTGATTTGTGATATATCAAATATCACAGAATCAAAGTATCGTGATATCATTTTCATAGGCAATGTATCGTGACAATGCCCTGTGATTCCCAGCCTTAGACATTAGCTAGCAGGGCAGGTTGGCCATAGGAAATAAGCAAAAATAGGTAACAAGCAGAAACGCCACCAATTACAGTTCAAGTGTAAGAATCTCAGAATGACTTATTTGATCTGCAGGATATGCGTTTGCTTTCTCCTGCATTAATTGTGGATGTGATTTCTGCCAGAGTCGCTTCAGAGTCTGATTGCATGGACTATTATAGCCAGATGCTGCCTGTCACGATCATTACCACCTACTGCATGCATGTGCGCTGTCTACTATGGGTGGCAATGCCTTCTGTGTTCTATACCTGGTACACACTGATACTCACAGAGGATTGATGAATGCTATAAAGCCTGCATATCATCTGGCGCCCACTATCAGAAAACACTCTGTTGCCTTGACATGAGCATGTAGGACAGTGTTCAACCTCATTTACAACAAGATAACACCTCACAGCTTATAGATGTGTAAGCATTTCCAAGTCATCAATGGAGTTAACACTTTACCCACTGCTGCCCTATGATTACTCTCCCCACCCACTATTTGACAGCAAATATCATTTCCAATTGAAATCCTATTGAATTAACCCTCTTGTTATGTTCATTTGACAGGAACAGCAATGGTGTTCTCTAACAGGTAGTGGTTAAATTAGGATAATTCACTTGTTTTTCATAGAAAATACATGTTTAAACCTTTTGTAATGTTTCACTACTTTATTACTTTTGAAAGACCACAAAAAATAACATTGCAATTTATTTATTTTTTATTTTTTTGCAGGGGGTGGTTGCAAATATGTGAGATGAACCATTTTCATATTTTATGTTGATTACGCTCATTAAGGCAAGCAGAAAAAGTTTCATACTAAAAAAAATACTTTTAACTGTTTTTCCTAAATCTTTTTTTCCTAACTTTAAAATGGGTCAAATTGACCCAGAACATAACAGGAGGGTTAAATCACTAAAAATGGCAGGTTATGAGGGTTATGAAAGGATCTTTGATGGTTGATTTGCATTTAATCATGACTATAGTCGAGAACATCCTCCAACAACAGCTTTTTTAAATGAGTGATCTTCAGTTAAACCAAAAATAACGATCTGTATTTTGACCTTTTATATTGGCAGGGTTAATACGCAGGTGGTTCTTCTTCAGGAAAGTGAAAGACAAGATAGTGGCCGGCGGATCCGACTGATGTGAAGGCGGAACAGGTGTCCCGCCACAAGAAGACTTCTCACACTCCAGTGTGCTCATCTGCCTCTTGGGGCCTAAAAGCCTGCCTCGCTTCCACAGGTTTCAAAGCCCTGCCAATTCCACCCCGTGAACCGGCGGACAAAGCTTGATGGGGCTTGGGGGGCGGGGCAAACGCAAACAGAAAAGATGCGGAGGAGAGGTGAGTGTCTGTCTCTCTCTCTCTCTCTATCTCTATCTCTCTGCACGCCTCATACAGAACTATCTCTCTCTCTCTATGTATTCGCTCTGAGAATAGGAGCTGCAGGAGGTGCCCCTAATGCACAGGCTCCTCAAGTGCCTCCACACAAGTAAGCCCATTCACTGGCAGCTCATTACATGGGCAATTAAGTGCGGGGTTGTGGGGGGGTTGGGGGGTGGGTTGCAGAAATGGGAGGCTGCCTGCCGGTCCGAGGAGCCCCTTCAGAGCCCCCCCACACACTTTGCTACCCCCCTTCCCACCCCTTCTCCCTGCACCCTGCACTCCTCCCGGCATCTTCACCTGGGCCGGCCCGGGGACACCTGCCTTCCCTAATGAAGATCCATGGCCTCATTTCCAATTCTGGAGTCGTATCAGAGACGCTGGCGCACAAAACCGCGCCTGTTTCCCCCCCCAAGCCTGGAGAGGCGGATAGAATGACATGGCTAAGTGCTCTTGCAGAGCAGGGGCAGCTGCAGGGCCTGAAAATGGGATTTTTTTGGTGGCGCTTCGAGGGGAGGGGGTTGAAGTAGGGACTGCTTGCAACACTCTCTGCTTATTGGAGAGTCCTTCAGGTTTGGGTGGACCACAATGCCAGCCACAGCACTTCCTCTGGAGCTGCTTGGTTATAATGAGGCTATCTGCAGGAGAACGAGTGAGCTGGAGTGGGATACCTACCATTCTCACCTGATACACATAATTGATGTATATATATACTGTATATACACTACCAAATACAATCCAATCGCAAAGCAATAAAAGCAACTTTATATACTGGATATACTGTAACATGCAGGTAACGTCTGCTGAGCATGACGATGATCTCATGCTCCCTGAATCACTCTTTTACAATTCCAGCTCCATGAATTCTGGCATTGTTATCTTGGAATATGGCCGTGCCATCAGGGAAGAGAAAATCCATTGATGGTATAACCTGGTCTATATTCAGTATATTCAGGTAGTCAGCTGACCTCATTCTTTCAGCACATACTGTTGCTGAACCTAAACCTGCAGACCAACTGCAGCATCATTACATTACACTACATTTACATTACATTTACATTACATTATATTTGGCAGACGCTTTTGTCCAAAGCGACTTACAACAGTGAAGTACAAAAGTAATAGAAGTTAAAGGTAAAAACATATTTATATAGGGCCTAAAGGAGGTCAAAGGGAAGTAGTGGGATAGAGGAGTGCAGGAGTGGAAGAAGGAAATGAGGTAAGAAGTAGTTAGTGTGTTAGAGGTGTGTTAGAGGCATCAACCCAGACAAACCAAGTCTCCCTGAAGCTGCGGGATGCTCCCGCATTTCGGTAGCGGCTCCCTGATGCCCGCGAGTCACATATAATCTCCCGGAATTCAGAACGAGTGCCCCAAGAGCGCAATGCACACAAACGCGCACACAGGCGACAGACTTTTTTTTCTCTAATCGCGTGTGGGAAGGAGAGAGAGAAAGAAGAGAGGGTTCTGATTGGCCTGTTCTCTGCAAAGAGTCTGTGAGACAGCCAATCAGTTTTTAGTGTGGGCGGGCAGTGTTTTTCCCCCCTCCCGGACGGGATTGAGAAAGCAGATCATGGCGGAGGCAATATTAATAATTATTGTAATATTATATGAAATGTTTTTGATGTTGTGCAATTTTTTGTGATATTTTAACTGTCAATTTTTGTCAAATAAAGGCTTTTTTTCCTCTGAATTAAAAAAAAGTATAAAAGTAGAGTTTTGTTATCCTTTGGTGTGTGTGCAATTTTTGTTTTTTTTTGGGGGGGGGGGGGGGGTGGGGGGGGCGGGGGGGGTTAACCTCCCTGAAATCAACTTTTGCAACTTGGGATGTCTGTCAACCCCACATCATTTACTTACTTACATCCAGGTGGAGACTTTTTTGGCCAGGCGGTGTATTACATATATTGATATATTGAATACATTTACGATGCTTTAATAAATGTTGCACAGCTTTGGTCTTTCTACTCTGGGTCTCCTAAAACTGCAGTTGACAACATAGTGAACAGTTTGGCTTCAGCTTTAATGGAAGTCAATGTAAAAAGATTTTATTCAATGTCATTTTGGAGCAGTTTAATGAAAAAGCTCTTGTCAAAAGACTAACCAATAGAATAGCCCACTTACACTATATCACCCAAATGTTTGTGGCCACCTCTCCTAATAAGTGCACTTAGCTACATTAATTACACCCACTGGTAACACAAACAAGTAAATGCACAGTAAGTAAACACAGTTCTGCCAGTACTGCCAATAGAATATGACCATCTAGAGCTAATAAACAGGAACCTATTGACACCATGTCAAACAACTTAAGTTAAGTTGTTATGCAGTGGATCTAACTGTGTCTTTGGGAATTATGGTGTCCCATCCAAAACTTTCTCTCCATTCGTTTCTATTGTTGCTTTTCTCCTGAAACAGTGAAGACAGTTACTCCAACAAAAGCAGGATAAACTCTTTTTAATACACTTGATTTCAGAAGAAAAAATAATGAATATAGGTGTCTCAAAAAATAAACCATAGTAGATCTATCTAGCCACACATGGCAAAAGTCATGGGATATGATAGTAGTTCCCATGAAATTTGAAATGTTATTTAAAAGTACTGAAATTAGTTACAGTACTGATTAAAAGTATAAACACATCTCTTCTCATTCAGTGTGTTTTCTTTCTTTTCATATTTTTTTACTTTGTAAATTTAATATTAAAGACTATATTAAGCTCTACAGGAACACATGCATAATGTGCATAATTATTCTATAAAAAAGTATTAAACACACTAGATTATGTTTTATACTTTAGATTCTTCTAAGTATCACATTTTATCTTTGAGGACAGATCTGCAGACTCTTGGTGAGATTTTAATCTCAGTGTCTTCATGAGGGAGAGTCACCTGGAATAGTTTTCTCAGCGTCTTGAAGGAAGGAGTTCCTGGAGGTGCTGAACAATAGTTGCTCCTTTTCCTTTACGCTGTGAAGCTCCAGCTCATCCCATTTAAATCACCTTAAATCACCATCTCAGTTAATCAGGTTTAGATCAGGGGATTAATGTGGAGGAATAACCCTTTTTTTATGTTCACTACATAATTCCATACGTGTCCCTTAATTTTTCTTTATATAGTTTTAATATTATTATACATTGCAGAAAATATTGTATAGTATATTGTGCTGCATTTTAACCCTGTTTGCACCTGCTCACTTCATGTGACTGTTATTTGGATTGTGTCCTGATTTGATTAACTTTGATTTTGGTTTAGTCAGACTGAAATCTGAGAGTGTGCTGGGTTGGAATATGCAAATTCTTTTTGTTTAGCAAAGAATGCTGTTTTTTTCTGTTATAATCCACTCCCTGGATTAACCCATACAGATATCACAGGCAAACCAAGTCTCCCTGAAGCTGCGGGAGTCTCCCGCATTTTGGCAGTGGCTCCCGGATGCTCGCGAGTCACATATAATCTCCCGGAATTCAGAACGAGTGCCCCAAGAGTGCTCACAAACGCGCACACAGGCGACATACTTTTTTTCTCTAATCGCGTGTGGGAAGGAGAGAGAGAAAGAAGAGAGGGTTCTGATTGGCCTGTTCTCTGCAAAGAGTCTGTGAGACAGCCAATCAGTTGTTAGTGTGGGCGGGCAGTGTTTTTCCCCCCTCCCGGATGGGATTTGTTCAGTGAGTGAGAGAAAGCAGATCATGGCGGAGGCAATATTAATAATTATTGTAATATGATATGAAATGTTTTTGATGTTGTGCAATTTTTTGTGATATTGTAACTGTCAATTTTTGTCAAATAAAGGCTTTTTCCGCCCCCCAAAAAAAAGGAAAGCAGAGGCAGGGCCTTCCAAAAAGAAAAAAGATAAAACTCATTTCACCTGTGAATACTCTAAATTTAATTAAAAAAAAGTGAAATTAATTAATATAAAAGTAAAGTTTCGTTATCCTTTGGTGTGTGTGCAAGTTTTTTTTTGTTGGGGGGGGGGGGGGGGGGTAACCTCCCTGAAATCAACTTTTGCAACTTGGGATGTCTGGATATCAACATAAAATAGGAGAAAATGAGAATGGCACGCTCCACACTGCCAGCTCCAGCTCTCTGTGAGTCGGGTCTTTCAGTGGAGGTGAGGGATCCTCCCTTGTTAACACGTTCAGCCTGAGCGGCTCCTCTCAGCACCTGAGGGCCCGCGGAGAGGCGGAGCACAGGTGATGGAGGAAGAGGAAGAGATGAGTAAAAACAAACAAACTCAACCTCCATCCATCAGCCGGGCCTCTTCTATCCTCCCAGTGTTTACTCAAAGCGGCTCTGCTGACTCCACAGTGCCTCATGGGTAAATCTCCGCTCAGCTAATGTTGCGTATTTACGGCGGCGGTGGCGGTGGTGGGTGATAGACTAATAGAGAAATGCACACTACTGTCAGTGTGATTCTCGCTGTTGGGGGTTTTATTCCTGTTTGGTGGCATTTTTGCGGTGATTAATGGGTGGTGTAATGTAACAGTCTTTGGGTGTATTTTATACTGGGATGTTTGGGGGCTTATTAGGTGTGTGTTTCTGTGTGTGAGTGCATATTACCCCAAGGCTAATATATACATATATATATATATATATATATATATATATATATATATATATATATATATATATATATATATACATATATATATATATATATATACATATATATATATATATACGTATATATATATATATATATATATATATATATATATATATATATATATATATATATATATATACGTATATATATACATACCTGTATTCTGTATGTTCTGTATATTCTGTAGAGTAATCTATTTCAAGCATTTATTTCATTTATTGTTGATGATTATGGCTTTCAGCCAATGAAAACCCAAAAATCAGTGTCTCAGAAAACTAGAATATTATATAAGACCAGTTGATACTTTTGGCAGTGCGGGCAGTGTGCCAAGTCCTGCTGGAAAATGAAATCCACATCTCCATAAAAGTAAAAAAAAAGTGCTGTAAAATTTTGTGGGAAAACCAAACTGCACTGACTTTAGACTTGATAATAAAACACAGTGGATCAACACCAGCAGATGACATGTCTCTCCAAACCATCACTGATTGGTGGAAACTTCACACTAGACCTCAAGCAGTTTGGACTGTGTGTCTCTCCACTCTTCCTCCACACTCTGATCCCTTGATTTACAAATGAAATGTAAAATTTACTGATGATCAGTGATGGTTTGGAGAGACATGTCATCTGCTGGTGTTGATCCACTGTGTTTTATTATCAAGTCTAAAGTCAGTGCAGTTTGGTTTTCCCACAAAATCTTACAGCACTTCATGCTTCCCTCTGCTACTGACAACTTTAATGGAGATGTGGATTTTATTTTCCAGCAGGACTTGGCACACTAGCCCACATTTCCAAAAGTAACAATTGGTCCTATATAATATTTAAAATTTTCTGAGACACTGATTTTTGGGTTTTTGGGATCATCAACAATAAAAGAAATAAAGGCTTAAAATAGATCACTCTGTGTGTAATACACCTATATAATATATGAATTACTGAAATATGGTAACCTTTCAATTATATTAAAAATTTTTGAGATGCACTAGTAGATGTATAAGTAATGGAGGTGGCTTCCCCATGCCGCATGCATCTCTCTCTTTCTCTCTCTCTCTCTCTCTCTCTCTCTCTCTCTTTCGCTCGCTCCCTCGCCCCACTCACTCACTCACCTGTGACGGAGCACTTCCCCTGCTCACTCTTATCAGCCCACAGAGGAAATACCTGGCCCAGGTAAACAGGACCCCCTGACCCTCAGGCTTGGAGCTCATGCCCCTGCAGAGGAGATGATCTTTCTGCTTCCCTGCAAGACCACCCCCACTCACCCCAAGCCCACCCTGCCGGTCTCAAATGCAGGCCCTCTGTGGGCAGGTGTATTCAGGTGTATTGCAAAAAGCTTGCCTTGCTTATCAGCGCAGATGATCTTCAGCGTGATGTGCTGCACTGCTATCAGTGCACTGATATTCATGCACTGACGTGCCAAAAGTCATGGAACAGGAACTAGACACTTCTACATTTACAATTACATTTACATTTATGTCATTTAGCTGACACTCTTATTCAGAGTGACTTCTTTTACAGAGGTGATTAATGTAGTGTTAGGAGTCTTATTGCCCAATGAATCTTATTGGTGTAGCACAGTATAGTGAACCACAGTCTCCCACATAATATGGTAGCTACATAATTAACAGAGCAAAGTGCAAGGTGCAATTACATTGGTTATAAAAAAGTGACTGATGTGCCATAGAATAGTTTTAATACGTATATGTAACATATATAGTAAGTGAGGTTGGGGAAGTGTTAGTGTAAAGAATTAAGTGGTTGAATAATGTCCATGTAGTGTGACTGGGTCAATCATGCAGGTCAATCATGACCACCCATTTCATGTGCTGTCCACTGTGGGTGATAATACCTTCTATAAGGTATTACCAATTGTTTCAAAAATAGAATGCCTCATTCATCTAGAACCCATTATCAGGCTGCACTCCATTTCCTATAATTCATTTGATCTTGCCAAGAGCATAATGGCCAGTGTTTAGCCTCAATCACAAGATAACACCTCACAACTAGAATAAAATGTCATGATCAGTTTACATACTGCTGTCCCATGATGTTTCTTCTGTGGTTCTCCTTTATTCTCTTACTCATTGCTATTATGTAAATCTGGCAGTTGTTTCTTTATATTATGTCTAAATGTAATGATAAATGGATTATTGATTCAAGATTAATTTAATGTGATGGAATTTAATTAGCTACATTGAAATCAGTGTTGAAGAAATTGTTGAAAATGTAGCTCACATAAATATTAATTAAGTACTTTTTCACATTTATTTAAACATTTATCAAATAATATATATGTATATTTGTTGTTGTCCAATGAAAAACAAGTATCTCCAAAACAGCAACTTAACAGGAGTGAGAAAAAACCTTGTAAACTTTCAATGGAAGTCAATGTAAAAAGAGTTTATTTCAGGTCATTTTGAAGTATTTCTGTTGGTCCGTTCATCAATAAATTTTAATACAGTGTAAGTAAAACTTAGTTTGTCTGTTCAAATTAAGTAATAAACTAAAAACTCCTCAAAAATGGAGATACTTGTTTTTCATTTGACAGCGATGATATATGGCCTTTAGAAATCTACCCCAAAAATACAATACAGTACAATTAGTAGTTTAATTGAATATAATTTTTAAATAATCCTATATACATTTATTTCACATGCCTTGTTAATTAGTTAATTTAAACTAATATTAACATATAACACAATGCATTTATTTACTCTTGCCTTTGTGTAAACCACACAATGCCACATGATAAATACCCTCCAATGATACCATAAGCAGAGGCTGATCAGAGGCTGGACGTCCGAACACATATGAACACACTGGAGCACAAAAGACTTTTCAGAGGGCTGGTTGTCGAGCTTTGAGTGACACTCTGTCTATCTCTCATCTCTCAGGGGTGAGGGGGGGGGGTATGGGGGGGGGGTCATTGTTTCTGGAGTAGAGGGGTCAGTGGTGGTTGAGCCAGTACTGCTACACTGCTGACCTCAACAACAGCTTTTATCAGCATGCACAGTGTGTGTGTGTTTGTTTGTATATATATATGTGTGTGTGTGTGTGTGTGTGTGTGTGTGTGGACTGTACAGTGAACCTGAGAGAGTAATGTAAGGGAATTCCGAATGAAACCAGTTCCCTTTGCCTCTGGGTGTGTGGTTATGTGAGTGTGTGTGTGTGTGTGTGTGTGTGTGTGTGTGTGTGTGTGTGTGTGTGTGTGTGTGTTTCCGGAATGAGAGGTGCTCCCTTGGGAGCAGTGGCCCTGTTAGGGGCACATATTCCCACAGTTCTATTTCCCTAAGGGACTGACACACACACGGACACGGTCATTCGTACACACACACACACACACACACACACACACACACACACACACACACACACACACACACACACAGGCACATAGTGTCCCCAGTATCGGACTGGTAGGGCCTATTCTTTTATTCTTGCTTTACACAAGCAATACAATATTTGAGATTTGAGAATTTCTTGCTTCATTTTCCCCAGTTATTAGCTGAGAAATAAAAGTATTGGACAGATTTTCTTTAATTAATTAAGTAACTTAGCATAAATAACATTTTATATTTGTATATTACTTGCTTACAATAACTAGGTCCTCTTTCAGTTGTTTGTAGGTTTACTTGAGGGAGTTCTCCCATCGTTGTCCTCCTTAGAAAGTGAAATATATGGTTAATTTTGGGTTAAGTTGGGTTAACCATCCTGGTTAACCATCCAGGAACAGCAATGGTGTTCCCAGGTTATTTTTGACCTGGTGCATATTTATTTATCCTAAAATCCTAGCAAGCAGTGTGAATATGTCATACCTAGCTCCATTGCTAATAATTGTATCCATATTTAGTGCAATAGAGCTCCTTACCTCTAACAAGTAATGGTTTAATTAGGATAATTCACTCGTTCTTAATTAAAAAAAATATATTTTTATATATGTTTCACTACTTTATTACTTTTTAAAAGACCAACATAATTATAAAACACAATAGTTTTACATAACACTGAAACATATTCATTTTGGTTTTAGTTTTAGTTTTTACAGGGGGTGGTTGCAAATAAGGTCAGTCTCCACACCATTTTTTCAGTATGACACTTCTTCTGCTTGTCCAAACTTTTGGCTCATACTGTACATATACATACAATATGAAAATGATTCATCTTACATATTTGCAAATTAAACCAAATAAAACCAAATTGAATATGTTTCAGTGTTATGTAAAACTATTGTGTTTTATAATTATATGTTGGTCTTTTAAAAAGTAATAAAGTAGTGAAACATATATAAAACCTCTCATTTTTGTCCTGTGATGAATTATATAGCCATTATATAATATTGTATATTATATTTATTATACATAACACATTTTCAACAAGACAATGCAAACCCATATGCTGCACACATTACAAAGGCATAGCTATGGAAGATAAGGGTATGGTTACTGGACTCACCTATCTGCAATGCTGACCTCTCCCATACAGTGAATGTTTGGAGATTTTTTTTCAAATGCAAAAATTGTATTCTTAAACATTGTTTAGGTTTTGTCAAAAGGAATGTGAATTTTACAATCTTTTTCTACACTGCCTGGCCAAATAAAATCTCCACCTGGATTTAAGGAAGTAAATGATGTGGGGTTGATGCTGCAGTTGGTCTGCAGGTTTAGGTTCAGCAACAGTATGTGCTGAAAGAATGAGGTCAGCTGACTACCTGAATATACTGAATATAGACCAGGTTATTCCATCAATGGATTTTTTCTTCCCTGATGGCGCAACCATATTCCAAGATCACAATGTCAGGATTCATGGGGCTGGAATTGTGAAAGAGTTCAGGGTTCAGGGAGCATGAGATCATCATTTTCACACATGGATTGAGAGAGTTCACCACAGAGTCCAGATCTTAACCTCATTGAGAATCTTTGGGATGTGCTGGATGGAGAAGAGCTGCTTTGTGCAGTGGTCAGACTCTACCATCATCAATGCTGCTGCACGATCTTGGTGAAAAATGAATGCAGCAACATTGAATTTAAATAAATCTTGTGACATTGCAGAAGCTTATTGAAATAAAGCCACAGTGAATGTGTGCAGCAATCAAAGCTAACGGCGCTCCAACCAAATATTGGCCAGGCAGTGTATATTTAAAAAAAAAAAAAAAAGCTTGTGTTCATAACATCTGCGATCAAACACAAGTCAAAGTATATATTCTTGTATTACATTTTAATTTATTTAAATTATTTTAAAGTTTTCCATACTATTCTAGGTCATACTTCTATGCACTTATCCAACCCTACCAACCCAAACACACAAACATACCTGTATTCACACACACCTACCTGTAGGGCGGATGCTCACCTTTGTGAATCCTCTGCTTCTCAGGGTCAGGGTTACTCTCTCTATCCTGTGGCCATCCTCGCCCCACCCCTCCCCCACCATGTTACCTGAGACATACATGCAAATTCCTCTTGATGCACTCTTTCCCACGGTGACAGGCATGGGTGCAGGATGCCCCCCCCCCCACCCCACCCCACTGACCAGACACTGGAGACTGACCTCTCAGAAGAAGCTTCATATGAAAAAAAGAACAGAAAGACAACCTGTTACACACCTGATACATAAATAAAAAATACACAGTGTACTAAATGCAAATAAATATAAATGTAAAAGTGTTAAAAGTGTTTCTTACATTTATTGGAGTTTTTTTTGATTGCCGACAGTATAAACCCAATATATAGCGCTGAGAAAAAAAAGGGAACACTTAAAAATAGTACTTCAGGCAGACTTTTTAACCTGCTGCTGATAACAGTCTGAATGGTCATTTTCGTCCAATTCTGGCAAAAAGATGTGCAATACTTGTTAGTGAACAAAGACGACACGCGTTTTAAACGAACTCCAAACTTTACTTCTCCGTATTCACACAACCACCATTACATCGCTCTCCCTCAGAACGACCCACCCCGTGGGACACGCATGCGCATTAACAGTTAACAATACTAATTAATCTGACACCAATACAAGATACAGTTTCCACTGTTTGATTATCCATCCCTGAATTCTCGAAGTAAAATATTGGCACTGCTGTAGTTCAGCCAATATTACACTTTTTAGCACAAACTTTGAGTGTATTATTATCATAGCGAATATACTAATAGTCGCTGTTTATTTTAAAGATTTTGAGCTAAAAAGGACAAGAAATAAAAAAAAAATCAGTTTGATTCTAAACCCTCTATACATTTAAATAGTTCCATTGCTGCTCTGTTTGTAGCTGTGCTGTTTGGTTTGTAAGCGCTGCAGCATTGCTAGATTACCTATGTGTAGTGGAGTAATACATGGAGAGCTTCAGTGGTTACAGTGCATTACCAACTAATAACAGCACTCATAGAACGCCTCTCAGCCAATCACATTGCAGGATCGGAAGTAACTGTGGTATAGTTCCTATTATATATCTACTACAGGCAGATTATATCTGTCCAGTATCATTTATTTTACTTTAATCCTGGATTTGATTCTGGATCTTAAATTGGACCTAAAATTAAATATTTCAGTTAGGGGTGTGCCATATTGTATCGTATGCAATAATAAAATGTAATTTTCATTTTTTTGCAGTAGTGTACTATTGAATTTTTTTTGCATTTTGTTTTGTCATATCAAATTTAAGAGTATTGTTATCATGAAAATGCAATGACATATTGTGATATTATTTATATTATTTGACATTTCGCCCACCCCTAATATGCACATTCTCTTAATTCAGTGAGAGAGATCTTCTCTTCCCAACTAAATGGATGGGAAACACAATACATCCTCCTCAGCAAATCAAATTACATTAGTCTGACTAACAGGCTTACAGCCCACCTGGGAAAACACAACACTGATTAAGACGCTTCTGTATAGGCACCAGTGCGCCAACGCGCTAATTAGGCCCGACACTTCCTCACGCTTCCTAAATCAAGCTGCAGGCATTGAGTTTTGTATTATCACCACTCATCTCCCCTCTTCATCGACGGCCTCGGGTCAGCAGATAGGCCGAGCTGAAGATAAGCAGGACAATGGGTCATCAGCAGAGCAGCGGCGGATCAGCCCACTATCTCGGCCTCATCTGCTGCCCGCCTGCCTGGGGGTCCGCACAGAGGATGTTGTTAAACTAAAGTCAAACATTCAAACATCCTGCGCCAAGGAACTCACTCTGTCTCTCTCTTTCTCTTTCTCTCTCTCTCTCTCTCTCTCTCTCTCTCTCTCTCTCTCACCCAGTAGCTTAACGTTTTTACACTCTTCACACCTCAGTGGGATGCAGGGGGGCTGTGGACTCTTCACCTTTTCACGAGGATGTTTGGTGTGATAGCGAGCCTATGTGTATGTGTTAGTGTGTGTGTTTGTTTGTGTGTGTTTCCCAGCAGTGCTGTCTGGTCATTCTTCTTCTTCAGTGTTTAACACTTTGTTGTGATTTTGTGCTTCACAGAAGTAACAAAAAAAGTAATATTTTGCAGTATCTCAATATATCATTATTTCAATTCTTCATTCTCATTACTACAACCCCAATTCCAAGATACAGTAGTTAGGATGCTGTGTTAAATCGTAATACATGTAAATAGAAAACTGAATACATGATTTGCAAATTTTATACACTGTAAAAAGTAAATACACTGGCTCAAAGTAAATAATGTTTAAAAATGTATGTGAAAGGCAAACAATAAAATTACTAAATATGTTTTATGTTTACTGAACATTGAATACAGCTCTAGAAAGAATTAAGAGACCACTTCTGAAGTTTCTGAATCAGTTTCTCTGATTTTGCTATTTATAGGTTTATGTTTGACTAAACGAATGAACATTTTTGTTTTATTCTGTAAACAAAAATGATACAGAGCTTTCAGACCTTAAATAATGCAAAGAAAACAAGTTATTCATAAAGTTTTAAGAGTTTAGAAATCAATATTTGGTGGAATAACTCTGGTTTTTAATCACAGTTTTTATGCATCT
Organism: Astyanax mexicanus; assembly: GCF_023375975.1. NCBI lineage: Eukaryota > Metazoa > Chordata > Actinopteri > Characiformes > Acestrorhamphidae > Astyanax > Astyanax mexicanus. The sequence goes on from NC_064417.1 coordinate 47,867,678, forward strand.
TGACATGTTCTTCTCCACCAGTCTTACACACTGCTTTTGGATAACTTTTTGCCGCTCTTGGTGTAAAAATTCAGGCAGTCCAGTTTGGTTTGATGGCTTGTGATCATCCATCTTCCTCTTGATTATATTCCAGAGAATTTAAATTTGGTAAAATCAAAGAAACTCATAATTTTTAAGTGATCTATTATTTTTTTCCGAAGAGGTAGTTTGCATTATAAACTAAACTCTCTCTCTTGGTCTCTCTCTCTCTTCTCTCTCTCTGAGTCTCTCTCTCTGAGTCTCTCTCTCTCTCTCTCTCTGAGTCTCTCTGAGTCTCTCTCACTCTCTTAGTCTCTCTCTCTGAGTCTCTCTCTCTCTCTGGGTCTCTCTCTCTCTGAGTCTCTCTCTCTGAGTCTCTCTCTCTGAGTCTCTCTCTCTGAGTCTCTCTCTCTCTCTGAGTCTCTCTCTCTAAGTCTCTCTCTCTAAGTCTCTCTCTCTGAGTCTCTCTTCTTACTCTCTTAGTCTCTCTCTGAGTCTCTCTCTCTCTCTGGGTCTCTCTCTCTCTGAGTCTCTCTCTCTTTCTGGGTCTCTCTCTCTGAGTCTCTCTCTCTAAGTCTCTCTCTCTCTCTCTCTCTGGGTCTCTCTCTTTCTGGGTCTCTCTCTCTCTGGGTCTCTCTCTCTCTGAGTCTCTCTCTCTCTTTCTCTCTCTCTCTCTCTCTCTCTCTCTCTCTCTCTGGGTGGTTGACAGTAGGCGTGTGCATCTCGTGAGGATGGGAAGCCCTGCGAGAGGCAGGTTAATATCAGGAGCACTTGACTACAATAGCTCTGTATGAAAAGCCACAGCTGTAATAAGTTCTTTGTTGGCTCTTCCAGCTCCACCACATCCCATCATTACTCATCCTGCTCACCAATTTACCGGTCGGCATGGCAACCCCTGCGGGCCCATGCCAAGCAGCGAGACTTAAGACTAGATTCTTAAAGGCGGAGGAGAGAGAGAGAGAGAGAGAGAGAGAGAGAGAGGAGAGAGAGAGAGAGAGAGAAAGAGAGAGAGAGAGAAAGAGAGAGAGAGAGGTGGAGGGGCAGAACTTTCCAAGTGTCCTCCATGACCCTTCACTGCCCAGCACTACATCCACTAATACAGACTAAAGTACTTTATAATGAAGCTTCCAACATTCCTTCAATAATCTCAAGTTCATTTATTTGGTTTTAACATAAAAAAGATACTTAAAATTCATATTATTTGGTGTTTATACACATATAAATGTTAAGTGATCAATACTTGCAAACAGCAACAGCTTGTGTTTTACAGTTCATAATAAAAACTAGCTCATTTAAAAATATGAATAATTAATATAAATGTACCAGTCATTCAATACTTTAAGAAGTACATTTCTTATTAATGTTTTTTTTATGTTGAAATGTTAAAATGACACTTGCAAAGAGCAAGAGTTTGAGAATTACCATAACAGTTCATATATATAAAATGTGTTCCCAAATTAAAATTAATATTGTCGCTGTCCAATGAAAAACAAGTATCTCAAAAACAGCAATTTTAGAGGAGAGAGAAAAAAAGTCTTCAAAACTTTAAATGAAAGTCAAAGTTAAAAAGAGTTTATTTCAGGTAATTTTGAAGAGTTTCTATTGGTCCGTTCATCAAGAAGTTTTGGCACAGTGTAAGGGACAGTTTTGTCTAAAAAAACATCACAGTTTCTACTATAAGTAAAGTTTAAAACTGAGGAAACTTGGCAACAGGCCAAAAAACAAGTTGCAAGTTTTCATTCATTTTGCCACCTTTATCACTGCTACTTACTGTACATTTAGCATTTCCAATATAAAATCATACATCAACCATTTCTTACTTTTGAGAGTAATCAGTTATTTTCAAATTATTGTAAGTGCTTTCATGAATGACTTCTTAATAGTTCCAGATTTCTGAAAAATATATGTTTGTTTTCCTCTGGAAGGGCTTAATTAAAAATATTAAATAATTTTTTTTACTAAATAAATTTTTTTTAAATATTTATTGACCTCTGAACATTTTAACATCACAGCATATATATTTATATATCTCGTCGCTGTCTAATGAAAGACAAGTATCTCCAGTATTTCCGCAGATGAACTGTCCCTCACACTGTGCCAAAATTTCTTGATGAACAGACCAATAAATAAATATATTTAAAAATGATCTACAATAAACTCTTTTTACATTGACTTCCATTAAAAGTTTAGAAGATTTTTTCTTAAAAAATTTTTTCTTTAAAATTGCTGTTTTGGAGATACTTGTTTTTCATTGGACAGATACAATATATAAATATATTAAAACACATTTTTTTCAGTCAATTTGTCACCATTTTTATTGAACAATTTTGGTTGCCAGATCATGTTATTAGCTGAATTCCCAGTGCACCCCTATGTGAAATCCAGTCACAGCAGTGCCTAAGTTAACCCAAGGTCCAGTACCCCACTTGAGAGAGAGGCTCATGCAGTCAGGCCTGGCCGGGGGGGGGTCGGGGTGGTCTCCCCGTGTCCGCACGGAGTGTGTGGAGGCACGCGGGACAGCGCTCGGTGGGTGTGCGGCGCAATGCGGCCGGGCCGGTGGGGTCCGGGCGAGCGGGTCAGTGTCGGCCGGTCAGCAGCTGCCTCCTGGCCGCGGTCCCACGCTTCCCAGGCTGGGGGAGGATTGACAGCTCGGTAATAAAATCAGCCGCCCTGGCTGAGCTCAGAGCAGGGCCCATTGTTCTGGGGCCAGACCCGCTGCTGCTGTTTACTCTCTCCCATATGCATTATTCAACGGCCCAGGAGCTCCCAGGGAAAAGGGGGCCTCATTCAGGGAGCCTCTTGCCCTTGTTTTGTTTTGCTAATTTTCAATTAAAATAAACCACGGGCGCTGGAGGAGCAGAGAAAGAGAGCGCGAGGGAGAGATAGTTTCCCCCCTACTATTTACTGTGTGACGTCTAAGGGGATTAGGGCCGATCACATAAATGACAATAAAACGCTACTTACCGAGTATTATGTCGGTGACATATCTGTTATTTCACATAAGGGGTTAGAGAGTGGGACAATGAGAAGTGATGCTGTTTCTGTATACTTAAGCCCTGATACTCGGTGTGCTGCTGAATACCTGTCATGCTCTAATGAGGCTGTGATTATTTTAATGCACGCAACAGTTTGCATTCTCATGCTTTTAAGGTATTTATGAATTTTGATTGATCGACACTGCACCGTCAACTGTAATTCAATTCAAATGCATTACGGTCCAAAAACAACATTAACTTTTCCATATACATTAAGTTAGCCATGTCTAAAAGTGGCGTTAATGTTTCTGAGCTCAGAGGCCTCTGGAATGAGCCATCACACAGTGAAACCTGTGGTATGGTGATGGTCATGCTCAAGCTGAGCATGATATACATTATGGTCCAAAATCAGTATCAACATTTCTGCACTACATTACATTATTTTAACCATGTCCTAAAGTGGCGCTAATGTTTCTGAGCTCAGAAGCCTCTGGAATGAGCCATCACACAGTGAAACCTGTATTATGGTGAGAAGAATCAGTATTTAAGAGAATTTTGCAAGAAACAGAGGCTGTATGCTCTCAGCCCTAGGTAAAGAGTACCATACACATTGTTCTTATTAACAAGAGGATTAGGGCCGATCACATAAATGACAATAATGTGCTTCTTACCGAGTATTAAATAGATGGCATATATGTTAGATTACCTAATTGATTAGAGAGTGGAATAATAATACTCTTGATACTCGGTGTGGTGCTGAATACCTGTCACGCACTAATGAGGCTGTGATTATTATAATGCACACAACAGTTTGTATTCTCATGCTTTTAAGGTATTTATGAATTTTGATTGATCGAGACTGCACCATCAACTGTAATTCAACAAGCTGAGCATGTTATACATTATGGTCCAAAAGCAGCATCAACATTTCTGGGCTAAGTGTACCTTACATTATTTTAACCACATCCAAAAGTGGCGTTAATGTTTCTGAGCTCAGAAGCCTCTGGAATGAGCCATCTCACGGTGAAACCTGTATTATGGTGAGAAGAATCAGTATTTAAGACAATTTTGGAAGAAACAGAGGCTGTATGCTCTCAGCCCCAGGTAAAGAGTACCATACACATTGTTCTTATTAACAAGAGGATTAGGGCCGATCACATAAATGACAATAAAATGCTACTTACCTGGTATTAAATTGGTGGCATATACAGCTCATATAGAGAACATATAAAAACAATGAGTTTCTTTGATTTTACCAAATTGCAAACCTCTGGAATATAATCAAGAGGAAGATGGATGACCACAAACCACCAAACCAAGCTGAACTGCTTGAATTGTTTTGCACCAGGAGTGGCCTAAAGTTTGTCAAAAGCAGTGTGTAAGACTGGTGGAGGAGAACATGATGCCAAGATGCATGAAAAACAAGGGTTATTCCACCAAATATTGATTTCGGAACTTCTGAACTCTTAAAAATGTTGTTCTTAGTTTATAGAATAAAACAACAATCAAATAAAGTTTCCACATTCCTTTATATTGTTAAACCTCAGATCTTTCCAGATGCTTATCTTACTTTGTATTTCCATCAGTCATCATTAACATTTCGGTTAATAACTTTATTAATTTAACTATAAAACATATTAAATGATAAAATTAAATGTAAAAAGGCATTGTCACTGTTGTTCTTTCTATTTGTGTGTTTATTGAGTGCTTATTAATGTTTTAAAAGTATGTACAACTTCATTTATAACCATTTATCAACTATTAATAAACCTTTAATAAACCCTTTATAAAGTACTCCTTATTTTAAAGTGGTACCCATTAAGTTAATCTTGTCCAAAAGTGCCGTCCATTCTTGGTGAGCAATCACAGAGTGGAAACTCAGTGTATTATAGTAAGACAAATTAATATTCCAGATCTTTCTTGAAGAAAAGTACCCAGTATCCAGACGGTTCTCAGTTACAGTATGTGTGGATTGGGGCCGATGACATAAATGACACTTAAATGCTAACTACTGAGCATTTTGTTGGATCTAATATTTCACATAAGAGGTTAAAGAGTGGAACTAATGAGGCTGTATTTACTTTTATATAAGCAACAGTTTGCAATATTGTGCTTTTAAGGTATTTCTGAACGTTGCATCAGGGTCTTATGGGTAAATTATAGTAACCAGGCCTCTGGAATAGGACATAAAAAATGGGTGAAAGGGGTGTTGTGTGCTCTTGACCAAAGATAAAAAAGATAATCAAGACTGTTACCAGCAGCAAGGGGATTAAAATTGATTGATTGACTGAAAGCATCCATTTATGTAGTGCAGGCCTGCAACAGATTCCTGTAAAAAATGTAAAATGTGGGCAATGTAGGGCTAGAATTGAAATAAAATATATAATAAGGATGTTATTTTAAACAAGTGAAATCAAAGGGTGATTGTAATCATGATTTGCACTGCATCAAAAACTGATATTCGAAAAGTTGAGCATATTCTGCATTATTTTACACTATGTTAACCACTTTTATATCCAAATGCGCCATCAATGTTTTGGGGAAACACAGAGTATTAAGGTGAGATAAATCAGATTCTGTAGATTCCAGATTTCTTTTTTGGAAGAAATTAAAGCTGTGTGCTCCAAACCAAACACCTAAAGGACCATCCAGATTGTTAAACAACTCAGCAACAGGTCTAAAATATATAAACGGACATCCTTTCCATGGATATCCATGTTTTTCAGCAGGACAATGCAAAACCACAGTTTAAAGTTTAAACACCATGTACAGTAGGAATACTACACTTTTAAGCTACACTTACATAATTTTTACACAATATTTCTTTATTGTCCAGCACTCAAATTTACTTATGCCCAAATTGGCATAAATGCCATTAACTAAATTACTGTAGTAATCAGCAGGAGTGATCAATCAATAAATGTAATTCCCAAGGATCAGGATCAGAGTTTTAGACTGTAAAGACACAACATTTCACCTTTTTTACTGCCTGACCCTTAAAAGTGAAAGTTCCAGCCGACCCTGAGACCCAGAGCCTTAATGACCCCACAGGCCATTAAATGTCAGTAGCCCTGACAGCTCAGCGCTAATCAATAAGTACGCTGATCGGCTTTTATTGTGTGGCTTTTTTCACACAGGAGGGGGCTACACTAACCCGGTGGGGCTGTGCACAGATGCAGTGACAGTGGGGAGTGCGGGAAGTTAAAGATTCACCACACATCTGTTCTTCTACAGCCAAGCGGACACCCAGGCACCTACCCCCGCTGCTGCTGCTGCCGCTGCTGCCTGCCCGCGGCCTGTCGCTCTGTACGTCTGTCTGTCTTCCTGTCGTCTGCCCCGTATATCTGCCTGTGTGCTGCCCACCTGCCTCTCTGAGCCCCCAACTGCTCGGCTGACTGGCTGCTAACCTGTCACCGGGCTTACCATTCCTGCCAGGCCGGTGGGGGGCAGGGGGGGCAGGGGGAGCCGGGGGTACACAGCTTCAGTTTTCCTAACGGTCAAACTGTCTCTCTGCTTCGGTCCAAGCAACTGCCTGTAAAGAAAAAGGAAGAATTAGTTTAGTATAAGAACTTTTTAGTATGTTATTACAGTAATTAACACTGTGAAATACTTGTAATTAATTCTGTAATTGATACAGAATACATTGATTTGAAATTCTCTTGAAAAATAGAGTTTTAAAAAAAATAAGGTTTGCAATTAGATGACACTCTTATCCAGAGCGACTTTAGCCCTATCTATACGGGATTAGCTTCTCAAGGTGTTCTGTGGTAATTTTCTCTTTAATGGGGGTCCTCTGTGATTTTATTCCCGTCTGGAACGACAATGTATGTGTTTGTCTTTCAGACATCCTCTGAGAAAATTACATATAATGAATTATCTACTGTTTTTCGCTGAACTCCGTGGTCCTCCGATAATTTTATTCCCCTCCAGACACACATCTCTGAGCTTTGTCTCCTCGTGTTTAATAAAATAGCTATTTGTCCACTGCCACACACCGTATTTACACTTTGGGCGCACATTTCCATGGAGATCCACGTAAACACAACATCGAGTGGAAATGAAGGAGCTACTGAACGCGATGTCATGTGACCGAAAAAGCCAAAAAACTCACTGGTTCTCCTGTTTTTTCAATTGCAGTCCGGATGCAAGGGTTTTATCACTGAGTAGAAGTGTGGAATATTTTTTACAGACGTCCCCCTGAGAAACTAATTCCATCCAGATAGGGCTTTACAAGGTTTCTCTATTACAGAGGAGGGTCAATGTAGTGTTAGGAGTCTTGCCCAAGGACTCTTACTGGTGTAGCACAGCATTTAGTCACCCAGATTGGGAATCTCACATGAAGTGATAGCTTACTGGCGTGCAGTGGTGTTATCCACTGCGCCACACCAAACAATATAAGCGGTACTAATAAAACAGTTGCATTGAGAGCAATTTGCACCTAACTCACATGACTGGGTAAAAAGAGCCTTTTAAAAAGGCTTTAATAGAGTCTCTCAGAGCAGAGAAGCAAAGATAGACAGAATGTCACCAGGCTAAAGAAAACTGAGTATAAAAAATGTCAAAGAATTTCCCTTAAACTTAAACTTATACTGTAAAAGACCAACTATAATACATGATATCATCAAAAGATAATTCAGATAATCTGAAGATGTCCCTGTGTCTATTAGACAAGACCAATGGTCAGTACTGGATGCTGGTGATCTTCAGGCCCTCAGGTGGCACTGCATTAAAAACAGGCTGCACTGATTCTGTACTGGAAATCAATGCATTAGCTCAGAAATGATTTTCATTGTGCAATCTACAAATGCTAGTTAAAGCTTTATCATGCAAAGAATAAGTCATATCTCAACACCATCCAGAAACTGTTTCAACTTATCTGGGCCAAAGCTCATTTATAATGGACTGAGGCGAAATGGAAAACAGTTCTATGGTCAGAAAAAAATTAAATGTAACTTTAAATTTTGCTTTTTGTACTCTAGATTAAAAAGAAAAAGAGAAAAGAAGAGAAAAATGTTGTCCAAAATGCAGAAACTGTTGTGGTTTGGGTTGTGTCAGTATGCTTTAGTAATGCAGCATTAATACAGAAAAATAAATAAAATTTTGAGTTTTAAGGATAGCAGGGATGCCCACGCATTTTTCAACAAGACAATGCAAAACCACATGCTGCCTTCAATGAAATAAATGTAAATGTGAGAAACACTGATCTATTTTGGATGCATTTTCCATACTGTCCCAGCTTATAGCCATAAAATATGGAAATAAAATGCTAAAACAAGGGGAAGAGTTGCTTCTACCAAAATAATTTATCATTAATAATTATATTATGCAGTAGAAAATAATTTAGAATAATTTATTTTAAACATTAAAATATGGTGTTTTAACCTATACTACAAGGTATTTATCAGATGTAGTAGTAGAAGTACAAAACATCTAATTTAAGCCTTGAATCGTGTTTTTAATTAATTAAAAAGTGAATTTTGGTACAGAGTAGGTACTGCACCATTTTTTAATTAAATAACACAATAAAATATTAAAAGTTTAGAAATTAAATGCTAAAACACTACCTCTCTAATTACTGTATCTCTAGACTGAAACTTTTTCCAGCTCTTTCTCCGATGAGCATATCCTTCCCATGCTCCACAGAAAAACACATGGTGGACTTTACACAGCAGCATGAAGGAGTCTTGAAGTGAGAGAAGAAAGGATGAGAGAGGGGATGAGCGAAGGACACTGGAGCACGGTGGAGTGATCCGGAGAGAAAGAGAGAGAGAGAGAGAGGTGAGGGCGAGTGGAGAGGGGAGAAGGGCCTCTTGGCTGGGCTGAATGGCTCGGAGACGCTGCTGGGTGCAGGTGAACACTCCAGGCCTCGCACCTGCCCCCTTTGTTCCTGACTGATGGCTTTACGGCGAGGAGGATCCGTCTGCCTCGTAAAGCCAGCGGGCCGAGTGCAGTAAACCCTAACTGCTGCCGAGCTTTGTGTCGGGACGTGAGAGCGTGTGCGTGTGCATGTGTGGGCCAGGCCCTGCTTAATGAAGCCGAACAGACAGATTGGATCATCTGAGAGCGTCCCACCTCACAAAAAAGAAGTGAACACTGAGGGTTTAGTACGTTTACAGCACTAAAATGATAGTGCCAACGTTTCCTTAATGCCTACATACTGCCACTACATCTGTCATTTATATACTACATACGCCGAAAAAAATGATGAGTGAAATTTACTTTAAAAAAAGTTTTGCTGAATCAATCCTTTCTTTTAGTAAACTTTACTTAATTTCTGCATACAATATTACCTAATTACAATTACTTCATTTATACAATAGTATACAATAGTATTTATGATACATAATATATTATAATTCCTGAAATGTTTTAAATTTTAGATAAAACACACATATTACACTCTCTCAACACATGTATGGCATGTGATACATTCTTTTTTAATATACTAAAGGTTAAGTATAGTAGTATAGTAAAGTTTACTAAAAGAAAGGAAAAGAAAGTTCACTTACTTACTCTATGTAACATTTAAGTCTTGAAACCGGGTTGAAGTTACTTAAATTGAACTGAAATTAAATTCACGTAAAAAAGCAATTGCAGTAAGTAAATTTTACTCGTCATTTTTTTCAGTTTATGGCTACTTTTATATGTACAACCTACATGTACAAATGAGAAAAAAGTCCAATGAAAAACAAGTATCTCCAAAACAGCAACTTAACTTTCAAAGGAAGTCAATGTAAAAAGACTTTAGCTCTCAAGTAATTTTGAAGAATTTCTATTGGTCCATTCATCAAAAAAATTTGACACAGTTTTTCTTTTTTACTGGAAAGTGACAATTATCAAATAATTGGCTTTTATTTCATTCTTATTTCAGGCCAGTCCTCTACCAGTCTGTAGTCATGCCTTTTAATGTGTGCAGCGTATGGTTTTGCATTGTCTTGCTGAAAACTTCATAGACGTCTTTAGAAAAGATGCTATATTTGATGTTATATTTACTTTGAGTTTGAACGCAAGTTATTTCATGGTTTGTCTGGTCAACTTATTCATTCCAAAACAAGTTAGATAAGCATTAGTAAAATCGTTTACCACTTTGTGATGTTGCCATTTCTTCTCACAGCACTTTTCACCAAAAGCATACTAAGCATGCCATTTGTTTTCATCTTTTTTCTTATTATAAACATGTCTTAAGGTGGTGAACAGTATAGTCCTCTGAAGAATATCTTTTTTAAACTTTTTAATATTTTCTTCACATTTTTGATGAGACCAAATCATGATTCCAATCACCTGTTTTTACTGTTGTCATTATTAGTCCTAAAGAGCCCCTGTCATGACTTAAAGTTTTAGAACACTGCAAGCCTGAAATGCAGAAATGTATGTTTATTAACAAATAAAATCAAGTTGAGCAAACAAAAAATGAAACATTGCTTGCAGACAGTTTGTACTGTCTGAAATCAAATAAAAGTCAAAATAAATGCAAGAAAATTTGCATTTACTCAGAAATTTCTGTCCCAACTTTGTTGTAAACAATCACAGACACACAGTAAAGACCTGAGAGTGTTCTTCCCACAACTGCCAGTGTCTGATTTCACACTGATAATGACTGTGTACTGTTTACAGTGCTGCGTCTCCACTTCCCAGTGTCGCATTACTGCTGCCTCACAAATCACACACATACACACACACACGTACATATAGGTACACAAATCCCTCCAGATGAGTCCAAGAAAGTTGTACGAAGTTCAAATCCTCCGCAGAATAATTTATTTTTAAGAAATAGCACTTAAGCAAATCGCAGGATTTTAAAATTAGCAGGTTATTAATTTGAAGAGCTCTCACTCGCACAAACCTCTCAGCCTCACAACGTCTGGAAAAAAGGGCTATAAGTGACAGGCAGAAGACCCTTCAACTCATCGAGACCCTCTGTGGACAAGAAGTCAATGACTATAAAATAAGCAGCCACATTAGCGGCGCTTAATTTATTCCGTTTTCTCAGGCTATCACGCAGTATCTTACTGATAAGAACCAAATTATGTGACGAAAAGGAAAGCGGCTATGAGCGGCTTGGTGATTTGATTTTTTTTTTAGAAACCAATTACCACACGAGAAATAGATCATTATTTTTCCCTCGGCAGCCTGGCTTACAGGGGGGCGGGAGCAAAGGTGGCCACCAAATGGAAGGGAAGGGGTGTTTTTTCATCCCTCCGATAGAGAGGGCCAACAATAAAGACATAATCATCTCCCCTCAACTTTTCCTATCCAACTTTCAGATTTTAATTTGCCGTCTGTGAAGTGCTACCTAATTTACCTTCGCCACGTCCCTTCAATGCGCCATTGTTGTGGCTGCCGAGACTCGGAGCTTCCTCTCTTAGCTCACCTCGCCGTGAAATTGGTTTAATGAAGCTGAAAGGTATGAAGCTCGCACAACACTGTAGATTCCAGCGAGGCCGCTTCACCAACCCCCCGACCACGCACCTCCCCCCGCCGCTCACATTACATCCACCTTTTAGAAAACTGCGAATAAAAGATTGCTATCTCTCCCATTACATCGGTGGATATTACTGTCCCTTTCAGGAGGCTGAGGGCTAACGGCTAACGCTAAAGCCCTTATTTTTCTGCATGCATAGCATTAGCCGTTAGTCTTCAGCCATCTGAAAAGGAAACTAATAATAAATTATATTAGCAGATGACTAACTTGAAGTGTCTGTCTCTTTGTTTTTTGAAGGTTTAATAAGTAGCTGGCCCTGATTTTTCCTCTAGGCTTAGCATTAGCCGTTAGCCTTCAGCCTTTAGCTTTCTGAAAGGGACAGAAAAATACATTAATGTTAGCCGAGTGCTTATATAAAATGTGTTTAATCTTTTATTGATCCTGTTTACCTTTGCTTGTTGGCAGTAACTAACTGAACCCCCAATAACATAAGGACACACTGAATCTTTTACATTAGCCAACAGCTAACATTGGTGGATATTACTGTCCCTTTCAGAAGGCTGAGGGCTAACGGCTAACGCTAAAGCCCTTATAGCCTTCAGCCATCTGAAAAGGAAACTAATATTCAAAGATTCAAAGATTAGCTGATGGCTAATGTAAAGGATTCAGTGTGTCTATCTCTGTGTTTTTAGGAGTTTTGATCAGTTGTTGCCAACCACCTGCTGGCCCTGAGCTTTCCTGTAGACTTAGCATTAGCTGTTAGCCTTTAGCCTTCAGCCTTTAGCCCTCTGAAATGAACAGAAAAATACATCGATGTTAGCCGATGGCTAATGTAACTTATTATTTTTTTTACCATTTCCTGGTTCTGCTTACTTTTGTTTGATGGCAGAAACTGACTGAACCCTGAAAAAAGCATAGATATACAGTAAATCTCTCACATTAGCCATCAGCTAACATTGGTGGATATTACCGTCACTATCAGAAGGCTAAAAGCTAACGGTTAAAGGTAAGTCAGCTAGCAGCTTTTCCTGGTTGTTTAAAACGACAGTAATATCGATGTTAGCCAATGGCTAATGTAATCTTTTTTTTAACTTACTACGCCTGTTTAACTTAATTAGTTGGCAACATTTTCTGGATGCTTAGCATTATCCGTTAGCTTTAATCTGAAAAAGACTATCTACGGAGTAATAAGAGTAACATCTATGGATTTTAGCCAATAGCTAATATGAGGGATTCAGTGTCTTTTCCGGCAGCCATTCTGTTTTCTGGGTTCCTAGCATTAGCCATTAGCCTTTAGGCTTCTGAAAGGGACAGTAATATCGATGGATCTATACGTTTTTTTGGGATATTCATTTGGATGAGTTGTTGCTGAACACCAAAGCTGAACAGGAGCATGAATTACTAAAAATAAAAATTACCTGTGAGAGGAGCACCTGCAGGTCCACACAGTTTTTTTTTTTTTTTTTTTTTTTTTTTTGAGCACAGTGACCCCGACAGCTGGGCTCGTGTTACCCTTCCTCCTGGGTGTGGCTCTTTTGGGAAAGCAAAGGAAGTCCGGAGAGATTGTTTTGTGTTTGTAACAGAGAGAAGGGGGTGGGGTCAGTCAGGGCGACATAGAGAGGGAGTCTCAGATGGCAGAGGAGTTATGGCCCACTTGTGGCCCAGTTTTGGCCCACGCTTACAGTTTCAACTGGCCCACTTATTGCTGTGGAGTGGTGGTGATGACTTTGTCCAACTCTAGATGCTGGAACACAATGTGAAAAGGGTATAGTTGGGTCTGAGATATACAAAGGAATCATATCGTTATGTCTTCTTTACTTTTAGTTTACATTGTTTTAACCAAACAGTGAATTTGACTGACATACAGTGACTATTTCAAGCAAAACTGGTCTTAATGCTGCAAGTCAGCTTGAATTTAGAAAGAGGAAACCTGGATTTTAAGTCATGTAACTCTTATAACATTAGTACATGTAGTATATAGTGTATTATTCAAATATGTGTTGTATGTATATATTAAAGTGGCAGTCCGTATTGTTTTGTTTCTAAACTGAAAGCAGAAGCATTTCTGAGTATGGAAGGGATAAACTATTGTGTTTAATGGTACAGGTGTGCTGGATCGACCATTCCTGTTAAACCTAATAATATATTCATTCTAAAAACTGGGGTGTTGGGTCGCTTTTCGTGGGAGTTCTTCTTCTGGCCACGTCACGTGCCTTTATGTACTTATGTCACATACATACAGCCTCTAAAAGAAGATCTGGCTCAGTTTTACTGAATGCGAGCGGCTGGTGGAGCAATGGAGACTTCAGAAGAGGAAACTCAGAGCTCAGTAGCTCATTCACCCATAGTAAAAACTAAAGAAACAAAGTGAAGTTTCTCCCTGAGCGCACTCTCTCTCTTTCTCTCTCTGACTGAACATAACCTGGAATCGGATTCATCCACTCTGAAAGCAGATCGCATCACACCCACCCAGTTTAAAATGATTTTCAGTACAATTACCCATTCTCTCCAGAAAGGGCTACAGACATCAGCTTTAAGTAAATACTTAATTTATTATTACTCATTCTTTTTCACTAAATGACCAGCCACAAGCTAAATATCTAAACTAATTTAACTTTAATATATGTTTTTATTTAGACTTTCCAGATTTAGCTACAGCATAAAAACACCCAAAAGAGTCATTTCACTGATTGAATTTACTTAGTGAATCTGCATATTAAAATACTAAATTTCATGTAATTTCATAATAATTCTGTAGTATGTGGTTGTGTCCCAGAGCTCACAGTGGTGGACTGGATCTGGTTGAATCCACTGATCCTAGAGTGCAATGTTGTCTAGTTGTAATGCCAGTTTATTAAGTTCAGGATTACGTAATACTGGAATAAAACGAGTTGCACCACATAAACTAGTTTCTATTTGGTGCTTAGCAGTTAATAAATATTTACACCTGCCAGGAACAGGAAACAACATAAACCACAGAGAACACAGAGAGAACAAACACATAACTCAAAATATACCTTTGTTAATATTATGTGAATAACACTACTGTTACTTTGCTAAAAAAAACAACTGTGTGCTGTACTTTACCTTTAGCTTTAGCCCCAATTCTGGTTTATATTATATCTAGTTTTCAAATATATATATATATATATATATATATATATATATATATATATATATATATATATATATATATATATATATATATATATATATATATATATATATATATCCACAGATCCTGTCCAGTGAGACTCAGTTATTAAGCATTACATACTAATAATGCTGAATGTACAGATTAGTTAGGCATTATGCGTTAGTTGTTGAACATTAGCTATTCATTAGACTTTTTCCACACAGTTTTGATAGTTGTTATGCATTATTTGTTATGTGTTAGACAGGTGTTGCACATTAAATGTGGTTATACTGGCTTATTGGTTACAAAATGCATTAAATAGTTGTTATGCATTAGTTATTACACATTAGGTGGTTGTTACACATTTATTAGTTGTTGTGTATTACATGGTTGTTAGACAGTGCATACAATTATCTTCACTTACAGTACTCATACTCTATGTTTCTTATGGATTCTCAATAAAATACAAGACTTGAAAGACACATATTTGTATAATTTATCATTTATAATTATCATTCATACTGCATGTCTCCATTGAAATAAAGTTAAATAACACATGGCGTCTAATGTCTATATAACTGTCCAATCAAAAGTTTGTACTTTGTACATGAATACTGAAGTCATCCAGATAATGAAGGAACACAAAAGGAATCATGTAGTAACTTCAAAGTGTTAAACAAACTCAAATTCTAAAATACTGTAAAGCATTTAGGTGCTCTTATCTGGGGAGATCTTAAGTTGTGCAGTTGGCTGAGGCTGTAACTCTGATGAACTTATCCTGTGCAACAGAGGAAACTCTTGCTCTTCATTTCCTGGGGCAGAGCTGATGAGTGCCAGTTTCATCATAACGTTTTGGATGGATCTATCTACCTATCTGTCTATCTATCTATATGACAGACTATGTGTGTGTATGTGTATGTGTACAGAATGTTTGTGGGAGTAAAAAAAGGAAAGAGTGTGTGTGTGTGCACATGTTGCTGTGCTTTATTATATGATCCCTTAGCTGGTGTATCTTTTAGGGCTCTTCATTTCCTGGGGCAGAGCTGATGAGTGCCAATTTCATCATAACGTTTTGGATGGATCTATCTATCTATATGACAGACTATATGTGTGTGTATGTGGATGTGTACAGAATGTTTGTGGGAGTAAAAAAAGGAAAGTGTGTGTGTGTGTGCACATGTTGCTGTGCTATATTATATGATCCCTTAGCTGGTGTATCTTTTACAGCTCCTTGGCCCCGTTTTTGGACAATTGCATGGAAACGCATCCAGTAACAGAATATTCCGGTCCCTGCTGGTGATGGCCTGATCCAGCCCTGCGCAGCACTTTCAGCCAACTGCAGGCAAAAAAAAGGAAAAGTAGGCTAGGAGACTGCTGAGAGACAAATCAGGCCTTTTACGCTGTACGCATAACAACACCTCTGCTGCGAGAGTGCCTGTGTGTGTGTGTGTGTGTGCTCTAGGGATTAG